>NC_081185.1:112474965-112774965 GCF_029867415.1 Vicia villosa
ACCATGACTCGACTTTACTTCGCTGTGTAAACAAGAAGGAAGCAGAACAGATCATGGAAGAAATACACAATGGTGCCTTTGGTACTCATTCCAGTGGACATACAATGGCTAAAAAGATCCTTAGAGCAGGTTATTACTGGTCTACCATGGAAACAGACTGCCATCATCACTCCCGAACATGTCACAAATGCCAGATATACGCTGACAAAGTACATGTACCTCCAGTTCCATTAAGCGTCCTGACGGCTCCTTGGCCTTTTGCAATGTGGGGAATTGATATGATTGGAGAAATCAAACCTACTGCCTCTAATGGACATCGCTTTATCCTGGTCGCTATTGACTACTTCACAAAGTGGGTAGAAGCAGCTTCATTTGCTTCTGTCACCAAAAATGTGGTGGCCCGGTTCATCAAATACAATCTCATTTGTCGGTACGGTATCCCTGAACGGATTATCACGGACAATGGCACAAATCTAAACAACAGAATGATTACTGAACTTTGCACACAGTTCAAGATCAAGCATCATAATTCCTCTCCATATCGACCAAAGATGAACGGCGCGGTGGAAGCTGCCAACAAGAACATCAAGAAAATCATACAAAAAATGACAGTAACCTACAAAGACTGGCATGAGATGTTGCCTTTTGCTCTTCATGGTTATCGCACATCTGCGCGTACTTCAACAGGGGCAACTCCATTCTCCTTAGTCTATGGTATGGAGGCAGTTCTTCCAATTGAAATTCAGATTCCTTCCCTAAGGATTATGAAAGAAGCCAATCTAGACGAAGACGATTGGATTCAAACACGGTTGGACCAGATAAACTTGATTGATGAGAAAAGGCTCGCAGCTATTTGTCATGGTCAGCTATACCAAAAGCGTATGATCAAAGCCTTCAACAAAAAAGTCAAAAGTCAAGCGTACCAAACTGGTGGCTTGGTTGTCAAACGCATCATCTCACCACAAGGTGATCCCAGAGGCAAATGGACTCCCACCTACGAGGGACCATTCATAATCAAGAAAATATTCTCCGGCGGCGCCATGTTGCTTACCACCATGGATGGTGAGGATTTCCCACACCCTGTGAATGCTGACATAGTCAAAAAATACTTCTCTTAAAAAGAAAAAAAAACAGCTCGCTAAGTTGAAAACCTGAAAGGGCAACTTAGGCAAAAATGAGCGTCTCGGTGGATTGAAAACCCGAAAGGGCGGTCCAGGCAAAAATTAGAGACTAAACAAATACTATCCCGGTAGGCTGAAAACCTGAAAGGGCGGCCTAGGCAAAAGTTAGGGAATGAAGCATACAACTGTGTTCCGTTCAGCTGCCTACTCACCATCAAGATTCAACACCTCAAAGACACCGATCAGTCTAATCACTTTCTTCCAACAAGTGAGGGATGAGACGCTCGAAGACAGATTGGCAATAGCAGAGTTGAAACTTGACTGGATCATTTTCACATAGCTATTTATCTTCATAAATATTTTTCAAAAACTTTCTGACAGTTTCCTACTTCTAGGATTGTTGTCTCCCTGTGCTAACCCGCCTATCATGGCTCTTTTCAATGCAGCTCTTTCAAAAAATCACTATTTTCATTTCTTCTGTTTAAATACGTAAGCATCCCAATGATAATTTTGAATGAACATATGCATTTGAATATGATTGATGTTTACCAGGAAAAACAGGAATGGCATTCAGGAAATGTCCCGATCATCTGGACATCATTCCATCAGAAGGAAATCACCAAGAGAAACGCATTTCTCAGCAAATTCCTCAAAAAGATCTTCTCTTCAAAAGAAGTCTTATTCCCCAGCAGGTTTGTTCCAGATTACTATCTTCAGAAGGTGTGATCCCCGCACCCGGACTTGGTCAGATAGTGCATCGGAGGATTATGCATCTTCCTCATTCCCATTTGAAAGGGCATCAGAACTTCCAGTTACCTTTGGTTCCCCAAGCGGTAGTCAAAGATCCTTCAACGGGATACCCGGGTTCTCAAAGAATTTCCCCAGACGAGGGTACTCAAGCAAGACAAAAGATCATCAACGATCACAATACATTCATGTCCAGCTGACTAGCGGGAATTTATTTTTCCAATTAGAAGCTTGACATCACATTCATACATTCACATATTCATACATCACACATTCATACATTCATACATTCATACATCATACATCATACATCACACATCATACATCATGCATTATACGCATATTCATGCGCATATTCATGCACAACGTAACATGCATATTTCTCCGGGAATATCTCACATTTACATGCATCATAAACATTGCATATCGCTAACTTGATTTTTCAGGTAGGCAGATATCTTCAACAAAGATGTTCTCAATCACATGCCGTGTTCACCTGAATTCCATGAACGGTTCTCTCAGATATAATCAAGCCGAAGATTCATTCTGATCACTTACCAACTCAAAAACAAGCATCACAGATCAAAGTCGATACCTCAGACGGTTCCAGAACGATCTAGCATCACAGATCTAAAGCGATACCTCAGACGGTTCCAGAACGATCTAACGTTGCAGATCTAAAGCGATACCTCAGACGGTTCCAGAACGATCTAGCATCACAGATCTAAAGCGATACCTCAGACGGTTCCAGAACGATCTAACGTTGCAGATCTAAAGCGATGCCTCAGACGGTTCCAGAACGATCTAACATTGCAGATCTAAAGCGATACCTCAGACGGTTCCACGATGATCAACTTCCAAAATCTAAATCGGAAAAACTTTGGACAAGTTCCGTAACGATTATCTTCCAAGACTTAAAGCGGTAACCTTGGACGGTTCCGAAACAGTCAACACAAAGACTTTCAAATCCTTCATCAAGATATAATCAATGGATTCATTCTGATGAACAAACCCTCAACCCATTTACCAGGTGGCATCTGAAAGCCCATCTCAGGTAATGTTTCAATCTGCCAACAACATTTCGCAGACGACATTCAAATGCAACTTCCAACATCTCTTCTGATCAAGGTAAGTGCAAATTTTCAGGGCATCTAAATATTCAATCATCTTCTACCTTCAGATTTCAGACAATCTCTTCAGGTTTAAGAAGATTGAATAGGGGCAACTGTTATACCCCAAAATTTGCCCACATATTTTTCAAGAAAACTCCAATCTGAAAATTAAGGGTCTCATATAATCATGGATTTTTATTTTAACAAATATCCTGACATATGAAATACTTAGTTTTTAGAATTTTTCTTATACAGTGATTTGGCTTGCAGTTGAATTTATTCTTACGCAAACGCCAAATACTGTTTATTACTTCACACATGCTATTTATTTATTTACAGATAAATAGTACTGACACAATTGGTACAGAGTTAAATCTTTTTGCAGGCGCAGAATCAGGAAACTCAGACTGTACTTGTAACAAGTAGATTATTATTATCTTTTGTTTCCCACTAATTTTGGTACTATATTCCATTATTTTCAAAAATCTTTTCAAATCTCTTTTTCAAAAATCAAATCTCTCTTTTTCCAACACTATCATACACTTTCTTTCAAATCTTACTTCCACTCAAATTTTCCTTTTTGTACGGAATCACATCATTCCCCAACGTCTCTTTCCTTCTTTCCATTCTATAAATACCTCTCATTTCCTTCCATAAAATCTCACATCAAATTCCAACTCATCTTTCAAATTCCTACCTCATATCTATTTTCTCTTCTTCCCTAACAAGAATGGCAAAGTGGATAGAGACACTGTTCCTTACAGTCATCACCATTGCTACGGTGATCATGACTTTCTTCTGCCTGCATAGTCCTGAAGAGTGTGGACCTGCAATGGTTGCACTCCCAATCATCTACATGTTATTGTTCATAGCATGGGTCATTAATCGTCATTCTTAAAATTTGCCGTATTTCTTATTTCTTAAATGTACCGTTTATTCGTCGTACTGTTCAATATAATATGTGATATTTGTACTGTCAGTATTAAATGTTGTACTATTTGTCATAATATTGCTTAATTACTAAGATAATATTTTGTGTGTTTTCTGCCAGTCAAATATTCCTATTTCTGTGCATTAAATGATTTTCAGGGTTATTATCGGTAATTTTGCCCGCATACCGTAAATATTAGTTATTTATTATGTCTGTGTTTTTCTAACAAGTCAAGTAAATAAACTTTCATTTTTTTACATAAAACAAAAACAAAAAACAACAAAAAAAGAAAATTAACTTTGACTGTTGATTTTTCACTCTAACTGCTACATCAATACCTGAACGGTCAGTTGACAGCCAAACTGCTGGCAGTACAATTCTCAGTGTTTTGTACCATCAATCAAATCAATCTTTCACAATTCAAAATTCCAAGATTTTTGTTCTAGAAGTCTTCTGAATATCACGCGATTAGCAGAGACTCAACACTGCACAAAAATCAGGTACGCTTAACTGTCTCCTACACAAACAGTCCCTAATCAGGGTTTTTCTTGTTTTTACAGGAGCAACAAGTTTTTGAGAGCTCAAATGGATTTCATACACATCCATATATCTCAAAGTACCATCATACAAATTTTCAAACTTCAATTCACTCAGACGCACCGTCAGCAGCTCAAACAGTCAACAGACGACCCGTTTGACCAAAAAAGTCAACAGACAGTCAAAAATGAAATTTTTTGTCAAAGTCCATATTTTGTCAAAGGATTCATCATTTGATCATTGGATGATCATAATTCATCAAGGAAAGATCAAAAATCAACAAAACCCTAAGATTCAAAATTAGGGTTTTTGCCTGAAAAGTCAACTCAACTTTGACTGATCATAACTCTCTCATCCTTCATCCAAAAAATTCAAACCAAAGCTTGTTTTGAAGGAAATTCAATTATCTTTCAAATGCCATTGATCCCATGGTCATTGGATTCACCATTTGAAAAATATGATCAAAGACATTACAGGTCATTTTCAAAGTCAACAAAAAGACACTTTTTTCAAAAGGACACACAAGGAGCTTCAAAAATCATTTTGACATGAGACCAAAAGCATTGGTTAGAGGACTCTTTGAGGTTTCCAAAAAGTGCAAGATCTCCTTCATATGACAAAAATTGAAGGATTTAAACCTTGTTGAAGTTGGCTAAATTTTGGGAAAATACATGAAATCAACATTGCTCAAAAATGTATTTTTTCCAAATGGGGCCAAGTTTTCAGCATTCAAACATCATTTCCATGATGATATGGGCCTCCCACGACCAAGACTAAGCCCATACCTTTTTTTATCCATTTTTGCATGATTTTATCTTATTTTAAGATTAAAATTAAAAGGAAAATGCAAGGATAATGGATGGCTTAAATCTTAAGCATGACTCATCAAGGAATCTTCATTTTTCTGCAGAGAATTGAAGAGCAAGGCAAGAGAAGTAAAGGAGAAGAAGACTTGGTCAAATATTCAAGGATTTTTAATATTTAAAAATCAAACTTTCAACCAAGCAATCAATGCTCTTAGCTTCACTTCCAAGCAGCCCTTGGCCTATAAAAGAAGTGGAATACATCAACAACAAAGACACCCACGAAATATAGCAAGAGTATAGCAAGAAAACTCATCAAATTTCTCAAAATTTCCATACACTTTGTAATTTTCAAATTCAATATTCCAATCAATATCAATACAAACCAATCACTCCAATCATCTCCTGGGATCTAATATAGTAAGTTAAGATCATAATTCATGGTTACATGTACATAAAACTCATGCTTTAAAAAGTTACATATTCATGTATTTTTCTAATTTTCGAATCTCATAACTAAGCATGTTTTAACGCCAACTAACGCTTCTAACAAGTTGCTAAGATGGTTTAGGGAAGATTTGAACCCTTACATGCAAGTCTTAACGTGAGAATACACATGTGCCATTCTTGAGGTTCCAAATATGTGAACTTTCGAATCCCATGATGCAGGCGTTTTTAGCCAAAACTAATGCCACCATCGTGTTCAGGAGGTCATTTTAAGTCGACCTGGGTGCCCCTTGTTTTTGTTAATGACCATTTTTGTAGGTTTTTGAAAGCATGAGAATCTGAAGCAAAATCCGCAGGTAAAGTTGTAGGAAAATCCGCAGCAAATTCCATAGGTAAATTGAAGAAGATGATGAATAGTGATGAGGACCCTTTGACTGCACGCGTGGCCTGTCCTTGTCTTTCTATTCGCCAGTCAACTGAACGTGGGTCCCACGCTGGACTCTCAAAGTCAGCATGATCTCATGCTACACCTCTAATCACGTGTGCCATGTGACTCTAAATCTCAGCCCTTGATCTCCACTAAAAAATCAATCCAACGCATCAGACAAGCAGCCCTATACCATGGACTCTCAGATTAACCACACCTGATCAGTATCCTTTTATTTTCTATTTTTATTTTAATTTCTTTGCAAAATTAATTAAAAATAGTTTTACAATCCAAAAAATACACAAAAAATATTTTTAGACTTCTAAAATAATATATTATTTTCTGAAATAAAAATATTTTATTTTCCTTCAAAATTTCAATATTTTGCATAATTAATTAGTATATATTTATATATTTGCTTTTTAATTATTCTAACCAATCAAAAAATCATAAAAAAAATTGTTCTTTGTGTTAAATATTGTTTATATATTATAAACTAATTTTGTACATATTTTGAATAATTTTCTTTTTAAGTTTTAATTATTTGTATAATTATTTGTATAATTATGTATTTATTAGCTTAATCAATTTCCAATCAAATTTCAAAAATTCCAAAAAATTAGTTTTGTTTTAAAATTAATTAACACATATTTTTGTACATATTTTAAACTTAATTTCTAGGTTTAAATCTATTTTCATCTTTTTCTTCATTTTAATTTAATTAATCATGCATTAATTAATTAAAATCAAATCATAAAAAATCCAAAAGAACATGCCTTTTATTTTTCTTGCAATTTAAAATTCCTAGATAAATGTATAGGATGTCAAATTCATGTAAATAGGCTAGTTTACATTTCCCGCACAATCGATGTAATAGCGTAGATTTACTTTCCGCACTTTACATTTCCGCACTTTAATTTCCAGCAAATATAAACTGCGTGTATGTCAAAGATAAAATTGAACCGTTAGATCACTAACTTCAAAGATAAATATCTGAATCCAATCACAATCACACTTGCACCTCTTCAGGTAATCCCTTCTCATTCCTTTCAAAATCAAAGTCAAAATTCCACTGTTTTGAGTACAAAATCGAACCTTGCTTTTATATCCGGTGAAAGGATAGATTTTTAAAGGAAATAGGATAAAGACCTTACAACTCAGGGTAGACCTCCTAGTTTGCTTGCTCAAAATCAAAACAAACAAAATTCTCATACACTGTTGATTTTTCAAAACTTTCAAAAAAGACAATACTTTGTATACATCCAAACACGGGTTATTACAAAGTTAACGTTCTTTTCAAAACATCTTTCGAAAGATAAACAAGCATTTTGTATACATCCACACACGGATCATTACAAAATTCAATTTACAAAAGTATTTGAAACCACATATGAGCAATTTCAGAGCAATTGAAAAGTGATCGAAAAACAAGTGAGCTAAGCAAACTTAAGAGCCCATGGATAACCATGGATACAAAGGGTGCTAACACCTTCCCTTTGTATAACCTACCCCCTTACCCAGAATTTCTTAAAGGTCTTTTTTCTGTTTCTTTTATAAACCTTTCCTTAATTGGATAAAATAAAAGGTCGGTGGCGACTCTGTGAATTTTCAAAAAAATGCGAAAGCATTAAGCGACAAAAAAGAGTCAGTTCATGTATCTCTACAGATCAGAGGTATGGCCCGGTATTAAAAAAAAATCGGAGGTCCACAATCTGCTTAAAAGCTTCAATCAAGAGACACACACTCGTGCTTAAAAGCTTAGAGTGACAATTAACACAAACAACATATTCCAATGCAATCATCAAAGACAATTGCTTGGAGTACAAGAGACAGCTACTAAACTATGGTTCTTCACAATTAACAATCTTTCTCTCTGCGTTCCAAATTAGGATTGCAGACTTTTTATATGCAACTCTTGGGCCTTGGGCCTTTTTAAAAACAAATTAGGGTTAACCAAGTTAACCTAATTTACACACTATCTGGTTGTTACAGAATATGCTGTCAGCAAAATCTTCTGGACGAAATATTTAGCACACAATGAAAGGTTTCCTAAATTGTATATTGAGAGAAATCAGGAAATACAATCAATAAAATATAACAGCTTCTGCTGTCACACAAGGATGTCATGACATCGGTCATGACATTCACTACAAAACCTGTATTAGCTTAACACATATGCAGCCTGCATAACACACTATCAAACATGTCATGACATCAGTCAAGACATTAAATACTCAGGTATGTTCTGCCACAAATGCAGCCAACATGAAAAACATCTTCAATCTCCCCCTTTGGCAAATTTTTGGCTAAAACAACCTGTCACACCATATCAGAGAAACACTTGCAGTAGAAACAAAGCAAACAAAACACAATCAGAGCTAATACAGTACAGACAACATACATCACCAGTATGCACACAGTGCTCAAACAGATCAAAACCAACCACACCACAAGAGCAGCACAAGCACAAACAGATCACCAAAAAAATAAGCACATCAGATTTGTTGATCACACAACCACCATACTTGTTGTTCTGGGGTGACATTACTACTTCTCCCCCCTGTTTGGCCACAAAAGTTGCCAAAACAAACTACTGTCTTCTCCCAAAAATTCAAATAAGTTCAAACAAAACTTAAACTGAACTAAATCGAATAAAATGCAAACAAAGCTAAACGAAAGAAGGCAAAACAAAAAAAAACAAAAGAAAGAAACATAACTCCAGCTGCATTTACTGTCCGGAGTCAGACCCACTTGAGGTGCCTGCATAACTTCCTTTCTCAGAGCCATCAGTAGGACTGGTACTCTCTTCTTCCACATCTTCTTCAGGTTCTACTTCTTTCTCTTGTTCATCTTCTGTTAGAACAAGAATTGTTCTGATCAATAATCTTAGTTTTGATGATAACAATGTATATGAATTTTGCTCAAGATAATGTGGTACTCTAATCCTATGCAATTTCCTTTTCAGGAAATATATAAAGAGTATGCACAAATCAGCGCTAAGAAGCTTTGACTCAGAAGGTTCAGTATGCAACTTCAGCACATGGTCTGGCAAGACATCAGAAGATGGTCAAGCAGAATCAGAACATGGTCTATTAGAAGCATCAGAAGAACTTGAGTTCAGAAGAAGAAGCACTGAAGTCATGGAATCACGCTCAGAAGCATATCAAGATTAGAAGATCAGAAGATGCTCTGCACCAAGCTGTTTGCACTCTGATGATATTCAACGTAGTATTTACAAAGAACAAATCAGAATCAAGTACTAGATGGCAAGCTACGCTGACTGACAAAAGGAACGTTAGAAGCTATTAACTGCAACGTCAGTAGTCACAGCAAACGCAAGGCTCGAGGTAGTTGACAAAAGAGTGAAACATTAAATGCAATGCTGTACGGAATACGCAAAGCATTAAATGCTCCCAACGGTCATCTTCTCAAAACGCCTATAAATATGAAGTTCTGATGAGAAGCAAGGTTACGAATTTTGGACGCACTTTGAACGAATTCTGAACTATCTCTGATACTATCTTGCTGTTCACTTCAAAAGCTATCAAACTTCATCTTCAACCTCACTACATTACTGTTGTAATACTTTAGTGAGTCTAAGCTTAAATCTGTAAGAGAAATATCACAGTTTGTGATTATCGCTTTTAAGAAGCAATTGTAATACTCTTAGAATTTGTTTACATTAAATTGTAAAGGACTAGAGTGATCGGGTTGTGATCAGTATACTCTAGAGAAGTCTTAGAAGGTCTCTAAGCAGTTGTTCCTAGAGTGATCAAGTTGTGATCAGAAGACTCTAGAAGACTTAGAAGTTGTCTAAGTGGAAAACCATTGTAATCTCGTGTGATTAGTGGATTAAATCCTCAGTTGAGGTAAATCACCTTGTATAGGGTGGACTGGAGTAGTTTAGTTAACAACGAACCAGGATAAAAATACTTGTGCAAATTATTTTTATCTTACGAGTTTTTGAAACTACACTTATTCAAACCCCCCCTTTCTAAGTGTTTTTCTATCCTTCAATTGGCATCAGAGCGTCGGTTCTAAGGTGCAAGCACTTAACCGTGTTTAGAAAAGATTCAGGAAGAGAAAAACGCTTCAGTAAAAGATGGCTGGTGAAATTCCAACAAATACATCTGCATCTACATCTGGCTCTGCTGAGCAATACAATGGTAACAATGGTTATACTAGACCACCAGTATTTGATGGTGAAAACTTTGAATACTGGAAAGATAAACTGGAAAGTTACTTTCTTGGTCTAGATGGTGAATTATGGGATCTTCTGATGGATGGTTACAAACATCCAGTGAAAGCCAGTGGCGTAAGGCTTACAAGGCAAGAAATGGATGATGATCAGAAGAAGCTTTTCAAGAAACATCATAAATGTAGGAATGTTTTGCTGAATGCTATCTCTCATGCTGAGTATGAGAACATATCTAACAGGGAAACTGCCCATGATATATATGAGTCATTGAAAATGACCCATGAGGGAAATGCTCAAGTCAAGGAGACTAAAGCCCTTGCTCTAATCCAGAAAGAAGCCTTCAAGATGGAGGATGATGAAGATATTGAGAAGATGTTCTCAAGATTTCAAACTCTAACTGCTGGTTTGAGAGTTCTGGATAAAGGCTACACCAAGGCTGATCATGTAAAGAAGATCATCAGAAGCTTGCCCAGAAGATGGGGCCCAATGGTGACTGCATTCAAGATTGCGAAGAATCTGAATGAAGTTTCTTTGGAAGAGCTGATCAGTGCCCTGAGGAGTCATGAGATTGAACTTGACGCAAATGAACCTCAGAAGAAAGGTAAGTCTATTGCATTAAAATCTAATTTTAAAAAATGCACTAACGCTTTTCAGGCTGAAGAAGAAGATTCTGAAGAATCAGAATCAGAAGAAGAAGAAGATGAACTGTCCATGATTTCCAGAAGAGTCAATCAACTCTGGAAAAGCAAGCAAAGGAGGTTCAGGAGCTTCAAAAGCTCAAAGAAGCCTGAAAGAGGAGAATCTTCTAGAGGCAGAAGAAATGACAAGAAAAAGGTCGTGTGCTATGAATGCAATGAGCCAGGACACTTCAAAAGTGAGTGCCCAAAACTTCAGAAGGAAAATCCCAAGAAGAAATTTCATAAGAAGAAAGGTCTTATGGCAACATGGGATGATTCAGAATCAGAATCAAACTCTGAAGATGAGCAGGCAAATCTGGCACTAATGGCCACAATGGATGACGGATCAGAAACTTCATCAGAATCAGATTCTAAAGAGGTATTTTCTGAACTATCTAGAGAAGAGTTAGTTTCCAGTCTAACAGAACTTCTGGAATTCAAGTCTCAGATTAGTATCAAATACAAGAAGCTGAAAAAGCTATTTGAATTTGAAACTAAGAAGCTTGAAGTGGAGAATTCTGAACTGAAGGAAAAAGTTTTAAATTTATCCAAAAATACTGGATCTCCTTCTGTCTCTGAAAAATCTACTCCAAGTCTGAACAATATTCTGAAAGAATATGACTTAAGTTTCAGAAAGTTTTTATCTAGAAGTATTGGCAGAAGTCAACTTGCTTCTATGATATATGCTGTGTCAGGAAACAAAAGAGCTGGCATTGGTTATGAGGGTGAAATCCCATACAAGCTTGAATCTGTGGATGATATGAAAATATCATACAAGCCTCTGTATAACCAATTTAAATTTGGCCACTCCCATGATATTAGGCACACATCACATGCTCAAAGCTTTCACATAACACACACCAAGAAGCATGTGACAAAACCTAAGAAATATCATGGAACTCAGAACATAAACTATCATTCTGTTCCTCCTATTTCATATAATGCTAAACCCAAGTTCAATCAGAACTTGAGGAAAACTAACAAGAAAGGACCCAAGAAGATGTGGGTACCTAAGGAAAAGATTATTCCTATTGCAGATATCCTTGGCTGCAAAGAAGGAAAAGCACAACATGTCATGGTACCTGGACTCTGGATGCCCGCGACACATGACAGGAAGAAGGTCTATGTTCCAAGACCTGGTGCTTAAATCTGCTGGAGAAGTGAAGTTTGGAGGAGATCAGAAGGGCAAAATTATTGGCTCAGGAACTATAAAGTCTGGTAACTCTCCTTCTATTTCTAATGTTCTTCTAGTAGATGGATTAGCTCATAACTTATTGTCCATAAGTCAATTAAGTGACAATGGTTATGACATAATCTTTAATCAAAAGTCTTGCAAGGCTGTAAGTCAGAAGGATGGCTCAATCCTATTTACAGGCAAGAGAAAGAACAACATTTATAAGACAGATCTTCAGGATCTTAAGAATCAGAAGGTGACTTGTCTTATGTCTGTTTCTGAAGAGCAATGGGTCTGGCACAGAAGATTAGGACATGCTAGTTTGAGAAAGATTTCTTAGATTAACAAACTAAATCTTGTCAGAGGACTCCCTAATCTGAAATACAAATCAGATGCTCTTTGTGAAGCATGTCAGAAGGGCAAGTTCTCCAAACCTGCATTCAAGTCTAAGAATGTTGTCTCTTCCTCAAGGCCGTTAGAACTTTTGCACATTGATCTGTTTGGCCCAGTCAAAACAGCATCTGTCAAAGGGAAGAAATATGGATTAGTCATCGTTGATGATTATAGCCGCTGGACATGGGTAAAGTTCTTGAAACACAAGGATGAGTCTCATTCAGTGTTCTTTGAATTCTGCACTCAGACCCAAACTGAGAAGGAGTGTAAAATCATAAAGGTCAGAAGTGATCATGGTGGTGAATTTGAGAACAAATTCTTTGAGGAGTTCTTCAAAGAAAATGGTATTGCCCATGATTTCTCTTGTCCTAGAACTCCACAACAAAATGGAGTTGTAGAACGAAAGAATAGGACTCTACAAGAAATGGCCAGAACCATGATCAACGAAACCAATATGGCTAAGCACTTCTGGGCAGAAGCAATAAACACTGCATGTTATATTCAGAATAGAATCTCTATAAGACCTATTCTAAATAAGACTCCTTATGAATTGTGGAAGAACAGAAAGCCCAACATTTCATATTTTCATCCTTTTGGATGTGTTTGTTTTATTCTGAACACTAAAGATCATCTTGGTAAGTTTGATTCTAAGGCACAAAAGTGTTTCGTTCTTGGATATTCTTAACGCTCTAAAGGCTACAGAGTATACAATACTGAAACATTGGTTGTAGAAGAATCAATCAATATCAGGTTTGATGATAAGCTTGGTCTTGAAAAGCCAAAGCAGTTTGAAAATTTTGCAGATATTGATATTGATATCTCAGAAGTTGAAGAACCAAGAAGAAAAGTTTCAGAAGCTGAAAACCAAAGCAGCAAAGAATCAGAAGATCAAGTTGCTGCATCCTTGGAAAATCTGAGAATTTCTGAAGAACCAACTATCAGAAGATCATCTAGACTCACATCTGCTCACTCAGAAGATGTCATTATTGGAAAGAAAGATGATCCTATCAGAACAAGAGCATTCCTCAAGAACAATGATGAATGTCAGTTAGGCCTGGTTTCTCTGATCGAGCCAACTTCTGTTGATTAAGCTCTAGAAGATACAGACTGGATAATTGCCATGCAAGAAGAGTTAAATCAGTTTACAAGGAATGATGTTTGGGATCTTGTTCCAAGACCTAAAGGATTCAATATTATAGGAACAAAATGGGTTTTCAGAAACAAGCTGAGTGAGAAAAATGAAGTGGTAAGAAACAAAGCCAGACTGGTGGCTCAGGGTTATAGTCAGCAAGAAGGTATTGACTATACAGAAACCTTTGCACCAGTGGCCAGGTTAGAATCTATTCGTCTATTAATTTCTTTTGCCACTCAACACAACATCACTCTTTATCAGATGGATGTTAAGAGTGCCTTCTTAAATGGTTACATAGATGAAGAAGTTTATGTCCATCAACCTCCTGGTTTTGAAGACTCCATGTCTCCAAATCATGTTTTTAAATTAAAGAAATCATTATACGGATTGAAACGAGCTCCTAGAGCTTGGTATGAACGTTTGAGTTCTTTCCTTCTGGAAAATGGTTTCACTAGAGGAAAAGTGGACACTACTCTCTTCTGTAAAACATTTAAAAAGGATATTTTAATTTGTCAAATATATGTTGATGATATTATCTTTGGAACATCTAATGCTACACTTGGAAAGGAGTTTGCTGAGTCTATGCAGGCTGAGTTTGAGATGAGCATGATGGGTGAACTCAAGTATTTCCTTGGGATTCAAATCAATCAAACATCAGAAGGAACGTATGTTCATCAAACCAAGTATGTGAAAGAACTTCTGAAGAAGTTTAATCTTTCTGACTGCAAAGAAGCCAAAACTCCTATGCATCCAACATGCATACTAGGTAAGGATGAGGTAAGTAAGAAGGTAGATCAAAAGTTGTACAGAGGTATGATTGGATCTCTTCTATATTTAACTGCTTCTAGACCTGACATTCTGTTCAGTGTTTGTTTGTGTGCTAGATTCCAATCAGATCCTAGAGAATCTCACTTAACTGCTGTTAAGAGAATTCTAAGGTATTTGAAAGGTACTACTAATGTTGGTTTAGTCTACAGATTATCTGAAGAATACAACTTAGTATGATTCTGTGATGCTGACTATGCTGGAGATAGAATTGAAAGGAAGAGTACTTCTGGAAGTTGTCAATTTCTTGGAAGTCACCTAATCTCCTGGTACAGCAAGAAGCAAGCAACCATTGCTCTTTCAACAACAGAAGCAGAATATGTTGCTGCTGCTGGTTGTAGCACACAAATGCTCTGGATGAAAAGTCAGTTAGAAGATTATCAAATATTTGAGAATAACATTCCTATCTTCTGTGATAATACTTCTGCTATATGTTTATCTAAGAATCCTATCTTACATTCAAAAGCTAAACACATTGAGATTAAACATCATTTCATAAGGGACTATGTTCAGAAGGGTGTTTTATCTTTAAACTTTGTGGATACAGACCATCAGTGGGCTGATATCTTTACAAAACCCCTGGCTGAAGATAGGTTTAAGTTCATTCTGAAGAATATCAGTATGGATTTATGCCCAGAATGAGAAGATGAGAAAATCTTATGTATGGCTATCTTCTGGAATGAGATTGGATTAATGTTTTATAAGAAGTTCTGATCTTAAATCAAATTAGAAGTAGTGACTCGTTTATTTCTAACGTTTCATTGTCTAAGTTGATTCAAAATATCTTTTAAAGTAAATACAGCTGTATCTAGCTTTCCAGATGGTAACACGTGTCTACCCTATTTGGACAAGCATGCGTGCAGTTGAGGAGGCGCCTTTCCTAGGTAACTGTTCTATCACTTCATTTGTCATAGTTTCTCTCTCCTCTTGTCACGTAACATTAAATGCCATTCATCATTTCCTTTACTTTCTTTTTCGTTTTATATCTTGTCAAACGTTTCCCTTCCCTAGAACGTTTCCTTCCCCACGTTTCCTTCCCCAAATATCGGGGATCGCTGACTTTGATTTCAAGACAGATCTCTCAAGATTCCATGAAGTCTCAAGTCAGATCTCTTCTGTGATGCTGTTATCAACATTTATCCAAAGGAAGAAGACTTTCTTGAGATACTGGATGAAGTTAAGGATCATGTTCTTGACTTCTATGTTAAGAGAAAGCCCCGTTTGCGACATTAGCTCTCTTTCTGTGAACTGTCTCTCACTTCCTCCTTGAATTCATGCATCTCTCCTACAGTGGAGGTTCTAGTCTGGACAGGCTTATGACCAGGCTAGGGTTGTAGTCCTTGTGTCCTTGTAGTTTTCTTTGCTTATTGCACTTGTGTATTCAGCATACTTCTTTTGTAATTCTGTTGGTTTAATCAATAAAAAGCTTTTTCTGCATAATTCTTGTACTTCTGCTTATTTTATCAATGACTATTTGTTTCTCTTTCCATTTGTCCTGTGGTTACATATGAATCTTTTACATCCTTTTTGATGTTATGACAAAAAGGGGGAGAAATAGTGATAAATGATTTGATTTATATTAGCAGTTGCTGGGAAGAAAGCCCCCACATTACTAACAGAAGCTGCAAGCTTCATATGTTTCTAAGTTGTTTTGCAGGATTGAAAGCTCAACATTAGAAGCAAAATCATGAGGAATCGCAAATTCTGTAAAAGGAATATGCTCATGGAAACTGAAGCAAGCTGAGTGCTATGAAGCTTCAGAATCAGAAGTAGGAAGAAAGAAGTGTGATGATATTCTGATAGAATATGCATTAACTTATTTTCTGTCCTTAACATGTTCTGATAATCCTATATCTTATCATATATAATCTGATGCATTGTGTATGTTCTGATATATATATATGTGATAAGTTATGATTTATTCATGCTACAACTTTTGTTGTGGAGTTTGTTCTGTAACATTTCAGAATGTAGAAGATGCTCTGATGATGCTCAAGTACATTCAACAATGTTCTGATACAATCTAGCATGGATTAATTCAAGAAGAAATTCAAGCTCTGAAGCTGTCCGTTGGAAGCAAGAATCAGAATCTGTGAATGTTCCGAGGATCAAAGAAATTCAAGTTCTGAAGTTGTCCGCTGGAAGCAAGAATCAGAAGCTGTGAATGTTCCGAGGATCAAAGAAATTCAAGTTCTGAAGTTGTCCGATGGAAGCAGGAATCAGAAGCTGTGAATGTTCTGAGGATCTAAAGAAATTCAATGTTCTGAAGCTGTCCTATGGAAGCAGAAATCAGAAGCAGTGAATGTTCTGAAGTTCAAGCATATGTGAACGTCTCTACTGAAATACTCAGGGAAGTCTTTTATTTATAAAATTCTTCTAGTATTAATTTCAGGGGGAGATTATTCATCTCAGGGGGAGATTGTTAATCTCAGGGGGAGACACATTCACATTATGTTTATATGCTTATGCTATAACTGTGTAATTGTCTTTTGCCGTCTGTTATTCTGATTGCAAATTCATATCATTTATATATGTTTTTGTCATCATCAAAAAGGGGGAGATTGTTAGAACAAGAATTGTTCTGATCAATAATCTTAGTTTTGATGATAACAATGTATATGAATTTTGCTCAAGATAATGTGGTACTCTAATCCTATGCAATTTCCTTTTCAGGAAATATATAAAGAGTATGCACAAATCAGCGCTAAGAAGCTTTGACTCAGAAGGTTCAGTATGCAACTTCAGCACATGGTCTAGCAAGACATCAGAAGATGGTCAAGCAGAATCAGAACATGGTCTATTAGAAGCATCAGAAGAACTTGAGTTCAGAAGCAGAAGCACTGAAGTCATGGAATCACGCTCAGAAGCATATCAAGATTAGAAGATCAGAAGATGCTCTGCACCAAGCTGTTTGCACTCTGATGATATTCAACGTAGTATTTACAAAGAACAAATCAGAATCAAGTACTAGATGGCAAGCTACGCTGACTGACAAAAGGAACGTTAGAAGCTATTAACTGCAACGTCAGTAGTCACAGCAAACGCAAGGCTCGAGGTAGTTGACAAAAGAGTGAAACATTAAATGCAATGCTGTACGGAATACGCAAAGCATTAAATGCTCCCAACGGTCATCTTCTCAAAACGCCTATAAATATGAAGTTCTGATGAGAAGCAAGGTTACGAATTTTGGACGCACTTTGAACGAATTCTGAACTATCTCTGATACTATCTTGCTGTTCACTTCAAAAGCTATCAAACTTCATCTTCAACCTCACTACATTACTGTTGTAATACTTTAGTGAGTCTAAGCTTAAATCTGTAAGAGAAATATCACAGTTTGTGATTATCGCTTTTAAGAAGAAATTGTAATACTCTTAGAATTTGTTTACATTAAATTGTAAAGGACTAGAGTGATCGGGTTGTGATCAGTATACTCTAGAGAAGTCTTAGAAGGTCTCTAAGCAGTTGTTCCTAGAGTGATCAAGTTGTGATCAGAAGACTCTAGAAGACTTAGAAGTTGTCTAAGTGGAAAGCCATTGTAATCTCGTGTGATTAGTGGATTAAATCCTCAGTTGAGGTAAATCACCTTGTATAGGGTGGACTGGAGTAGTTTAGTTAACAACGAACCAGGATAAAAATACTTGTGCAAATTATTTTTATCTTACGAGTTTTTGAAACTACACTTATTCAAACCCCCCCTTTCTAAGTGTTTTTCTATCCTTCATCTTCATCTTCCATCTTTACAGCATCTGAAAATTCCTTATTCTCATCCATTTCCAGAGTGCTTATCATCTTTTCAAGGGATATCTTCCTAGCTTCCAGCTCTTTGCAGGTCTCTTTTAACATTGCTATGACTTCTGCTTTGCTGGCTGATGCTCTAGACGTGGATGTTTCAGCCGATGTCATGACAATGTCTGGAACATGCGTATCCTGAAACAATTTATAGTGGAAAGCCAATGGGCTTTCTCTTTTGCATACTACATCATGCTCATTGAGAATGTTGGGATACTGAGTCAGAATTATGCCACACAGGAGGGATGGAAAGGCAATTGTACCCTTAACACCGAAGGTTCCAGCATGCTTCATAGTTTGATCGAAAATATATGTTCCATAGTCAAACTTTGCCTTTGCTCCTACAACATACAGAAATCTGCCAAGAACAGTTGAAATAGTGGACTTGTGATTCGTTGGTACCCAATTAGCTGCTCCTATCTTGTGAAGCATTGCATACTTGATGCTCAGTTTACTTGCAGTTAGTTTCTCTTTTAGGGGCCAGCTATTTACCTGCTTGGTTGTGATCACTTGACAAGCTTTGTTGTCTCTCACAAACACCTTTCTAAAGTCCACACTCCTGTTGTTTCCACAATCTTCAGATAGGTTCACCACAAATTCTTTGACCAGCTTCTCATAACACTTGGGAAGATTGCAAACAGTCTTCAATAGTCTAGCTTCCTGAATTAGCGCTAAGACTTCCTTGTTCTCAAGAGCATTTGGAGTCAATTCCCTTTCAATATCCAGTCTCTTTTGGAGCACATATTTCCACCTACTGGCACTAGAGGCATAGCGGAATGACACATTATCAATAGGAACTTCATGAATACTTGCAGCAAGCTTGCTGGTTGTAGGCTTCTTCCTTGATGGAATGTCAGGAACATCCACTTTAACATCAGACTCAGATTCAACAATTTCCCACTCCTTTCTTTTCTTTGGATGGACCAACCCCTGTACTCTTTGCCACAACTTTGCTCTTGATAGGACCAGCAGAAGTACTCTTCTTCTTGACGAAGTCTTTGACAGGGCTTTTCACTTGTGCACTTTTTTTAGGGGACCTTTGGGAAACAACTTTGCCTTTTCTTCTAGTCATTATCCTGTTGGCTACACTTGGATTTAGGGAGGCAGGCAACTCGTTGTCAGAATACTCATCTAAGTCTACCACATTGGTACCTGTTTCAGTATTGACCTTAGTGTGCTCATTATCTTCGATGTCATTGACGTCCTCAGTAACATTGGTATTCTCAGCAATTCCTTGTCCATCCTTGTTGATCTCCTCTTCTGCTGGGTCACAACCAGAAGTGTGAGCAACTTCAGCCTTACTAGTGTTCTTGATGGGATCAGGCATTATGGTTTGAAGAGGGACAAATATCCCAGGCACTTGATGATTTTCCTTCAGAATGTGTGTAACAATCCTGGTAATTGCTTTATCGACATATCTGGTTCCTTCTTTAGTAAGTTCCTCTATGGTATTAGATGAAGAAGGTTTGGTGCCCTTGTTACGAATACCCTCCTTGTGTCGTTTTGCATGTGCCGTTTTAGACTTTGTGGCCTTTACTTCGTCACTGGTAATCGTCCTTAAAGGTACAACCTTCAGAATCCTATTAGGGTTAGAGGGCTCTTCCGGTGTTGCTGAGTCAGATACGGGAAATGCATCACACGATTGCTGAGACATACTGAAACTCCTTGAGACAGAACTTGTGTCACGCTTGTGAAAAGAATCTGAGCAGTTCAACCTTAATAAGTAGCAAGAAGAACCAACAGGTATGTTTGCCATTTGTAGAAGAATAGGAGAGCAAGGGAGCTTTATATGCACACTGAGTGAGGGAAGTTTCAAATCGTGGATATTTAAAAAGCCCAAAAAGTATTCCCCCACATAGGTTAATTGCTATAATATGTTTTGGTTACAAATACCTAACATACCCTTTACCTTCACAATGTCTTCAGATGTTGTTAAAACATTCTCTATGACATTACTTACAAATAGAATTTTAGACTCATTGCTCACATTTGACTTATCTAGTTTTCTTTCCCAATCAGTAATGTCTATCATAAGTCTTACTCTTTCTTCTAGCAGGAATCTGTTGATACTTTTGTACTCCCTTACTTTTGCACGCAGTTTCTCATTCATTAGACAAGTGTAATACGGTGGGAGAACTGACTTTTTAAATGTGCGGATAGCAAGAGTCGCCACCGACTTTTATTTTATCCAATAAGAAAGGCTAAAAGAACAGAAAAAGACCTTTTAAAAGACTTTGAGTTCGGGGGGTAAGTTATACAAAGGGAAGGTGTAAGCACCCTTTGTATCCATTGTTATCCATGGGCTCTTAATTGCTTAGCTCACTTTTGTTTTCAAAAATGTTTGAAGTGTCGTGTGTGAATAGTAAAAAAACTTTGTTAAAGACTTTAGCTTGTAAATAAGTATAGCCTTGTTTTGAAAGTATTTTGTAAGAAAGAGTGTGAAAAAGGAGATTGGAATTTTGAATTTGAATTTGAATAGAGCAAGCAATCAGGAGCACCTACCCTAAGTTAGAAAAATCGTTCTTTTAGCTTTTCGGTTCGAAAAGGCTATCCATACCATAAGAGGGTAGGAAGTCCTTTCATTGGATGTAAAGGGTCATCGAGAAAAGTATCGTTCGACATAAAACTGTCCCTACCATATAGATGGTAGGTAGTCTTAGGGAATGATATAATAGTCATTTTAGGCAACATGCGAGGATACCTTAGCAATGGGGACAATCATCATTTACAAGGCAACATCGAGGGACAAAATTGATGATGATAATGAACTGAGGGCAACATTTGTTTTGCTTAGGTATCCTCAGAATCGAGGGACTTGACTATTTTCACAAATTAAGGCAACAGGCAACAGGAAACAAGAGAGGTAACCCTAAAGGTGTGTCTGTGTCACAATCACGTGATTCAATTCGATTATATTATCTTGTAATTAGTGATCTAAGTTATTTAACAGGCTTGCACTCCCTAGGATTACTAACCACAACAATTAATATTATGGCGAAATAAAAGGGCAGAAAACGTAAATTCCTATGCTATTACAATAAACACCTGTGGGCAGAAAAACAAAGGCAGGAAAATAAAAAAGTAAACCCTAAGCTATTAGAAGGCCTCGGGGCAGTTACAATAATTGATAATAGCAAGCAATAGTAATGTGAATAAAATAAAACCCAAAATTATAAATAATAAGGCAGAATTAAAATAAATAAAGCAAAACTTGAGAAATAAGGGGTTAGTGCATAAAACAAAAAAAGGTTTGTATAAAAAGCCTAAACCTACAGTTTAATGGACAATACCTACCTATTGTGAAATTTTAGGGTTAAGGGAGAACAGTGATTAATAGTCATGATGAAAAATAGTTATCCAAAAAATAAAATCAGGGTTACAAAGCCTAAAAATAAAATTAGCCCAACATTAGTGATTAAAAGTTCGCCTAATAACTTAATTTGACTAAAATATCCTAAGTCTAAAAATTAAATTATTAATCTAAACTAAATTAATTAATCTAATTAAAACCTAAATTAAAATTATTTAAAAAAAACCTAATTTAAGTTATTATGAAAAAATGTTTTTTAGAAAAGTTATAATTTAATATAAAATAAAACAAATAAATATAAAATAAAAAGCAAAGTAGGAACCCCGATTTGGATTGAGTGCAGCATGAATCAAAGAATTCGCAAAAAATATAGCATTATTAATCCTCGGGATCGAACCCAGGTCATCATAAAAACAAGCTCCTCTTCTTTGCCAATTGTACCGCGTGTTGTTAGTCATCAATGTGGCACACGTGATAAACTAAATACGAAACAAAATCTTAAATGGATCAGTCAACCCAAAACATCAACGTGGGGCCCAGACGTGCGCGCATGATCCATGTCGCACGCTCGCGAAAAATGAGAATAGAGTTGCCACTAATATATTTATCCCATAAGGGAAAGGAATATCAGAAAACCTAACAAAGGAATAAGAACAAGGTCTCACGACCAGAGAATCTAGGTACGGGAGTCAGTTACGCGAGGGGAAGGTATTAACACCACTCGCGCCCATCGTACTCGATGGTATCCACCTATGTTTGTTTCGATCTAAAGGGTGTGTACTATGTCTATGTCTATATGCGAATGAATGCAAAATGTAGGGAAAATAAAGAATTGTACTCGCACGGGCCCTACCCCGCTGCCTACGTATCCTTTTCAGGAATCAGAGTTACCGTAGCTCGGCTCAAGATTTTCTGTTTGTTTTTGTGTTTTTTAGTTGGGCAGAGTTAACGTTCGCGCTCTTGCATAAGGGGTCGCCTACGATGCGATCGAGCGGAAATAACAATGCCCTTAGGAAGAAGAAAAGGAGAGATTGGTTTGTGTCTTTTAGGGTAATTCCATGGTGACAAAACCCATTACAAGGCTTCGCATCACTTCCTTACTTTGTTTTAAATCTGACCATTTATTAGGTATTTTTGATGTTCTTGGTTGGTGTTTTTTACGGGAGTTTGTTTGTGACTTAGATCATACCAAAAAGAGTTTTTTTGAATATTTAGAGAACGCACATCGCGGCCTACGCCACAATCGTTTCTCTAAATAGCGACTGAGAAATACACCGAGGCCTCACACCTCAATCATTTCTTTTCCGCTAAGTAAAAAAGAAATACAAAAAGAAGTCCTTTTTTGTGAATATTTAGAGAATGCACATCGAGGCCTACGCCACAATCGTTTCTCTAAATAACGGTTAAGAAATACACCGAGGCCTCGCACCTCAATCATTTCTTTTCCGCTAAGTAGAAAAGAACATACATCGGGGCCTACGCCCCAATCATTTCTTTCCTACTATGAAAAATAGTAGCGGTATGATCATTGTCGGTATTTATTAAGTATTTTAAAAGTTGAAAAGAAAAAAGAATGGAAGGAGGGAACTATTTCTAAACTCTAATCTAAGTTGTCTATACAAGGGAATTCTACATCTAATGGAATCGATATAAATTGCATAAACGCATCAAAAATAATAGACAAAAACTATACGATTCATCAAGGAACATATAAAGCAAACAAAAGGGATTCAATCAAAATTCTATCCAAAATTATTTACAAAAAGAATCAAAGCAAAAAGATACAAATACACTATGAAAAAATGATTTATTAAATGCATTGAAAACAATTAAAAAAATCGACAAAAATTATGACAATTATTTACACATTCTAAAATACCTAAAAACAAATTTTTATGTATTTTATACTTGAGCTAAAAAGGAATTATGAAGCAGAAATTAAAAGAAAACAAAATTAAAGTAAAATTGAAATCTACACAGGTGGGGGTGTATTGGCAGCTTTCTAAATGAACTAAAATTCAGTTAACAGTGAAATGGGCCAGGAAACTGGGGGTGGAGACAGCATGGGCGCGTAGAGGCCCAGTCTAGAACATGGTGGTGCATTAGCGATTAGGAGATGTGATCTAAAAAAAAGACAAGGCCCATGCACGTGGCCCGGATCACACTTCACTCATTCAGCCTTTATTCATTTGTTTTTTTTTCATGTGGAATATTCTGTGAATTTAAATGTAACGTGACAAGATTCTCTACTATGGAAATCAATTGGTGCACTAATCACTTAAATGAGATAAGACAAAGAAATAACTTCTGGACAAATCACATCATGCCAAGTCATATTCTCAATCATTTGAACGAGACGAAACATAATAAAAGTTGGAGACGGCACCAATACATGCTTGCCACGTAAGCTGGCCGTAAGAAAGAACAAAACAAACTCAGACGCCGGAGTTCACCTCCGGTCGTCTTCTCCGGCTGCGAGGGTCACCGGAGTTCAAGAAAATTTCCAGAAAACACAAACTTTCACACCATCTCGATCGGTTTTTCGCGTAGAACACAGATCTAAGCTCGCTTTCCTCTAAAACCATCTCTAAGGCACAAACCGTGGCCATATCTAAAGCCCTAGTATGAACAACGTCTATGGAAGTGCGACGTAACAATGTCAAAACAACCACCACACAACGTAGCATTAATATACCTTATTCAAACGTTCAAACAATCATCATTATAGGCAGAAACGATAACACATCCCAAAGATCCAAAAACTATCACGCAAACACATCACATATTCATAAGAGAATGTGAGCTTAGTCTAGGATCCCTAACATGCTGAGAGAAAATCAAGAAAGCTTACCTGTTGAATCTTTGTAAGAAATGTGTGAAAGAAAGCTCCGCGATCTTACTCCTTGCTCTTGATCCCAATGACGCTTGCTATGAAGCTGATGAAGAAACTCTGAGAAATGAACTCAAGGTCTTGGGAACTTGGTGAGGTTGATGGTGATGATGCTCTATGGGTGATACAATGATGGTAGTAAGTGTGATGCAGAGGAGGTGATGATGATTCGGTCTTGAAGATGATGATGGAAGGTAGAAGATGATGAAGATGAGATTTGGTTGAAGGTTAGTGAAGATTGTTGATGAAAGAGAAGGTTGAAGGTTGGAGAAGATGAAGTTGGTTATGGTTGTTGAAGAGTTTGTTGAGAGTTAGTTATGGTTGAGAGAGAGAGAACCGAGAGAAAAAAAAAAGTGAGGAGAGAGTTTTGAGAGAATGAGAAAAATGAGAGTGTCCCCTTTGAATTAGTGAAGGTTTTGTTTATATAGTGTGCATACAAGTGTTATGGTGCAGGGTGGTGTAGCTGATTATTCTTACCAGCTTAAGACACAAGTCTAAAGCACTTATGGCATGCTTCCGTTGAACTTTCGCACCTGCAGCAATTTGCGTGGCCAAGTCGAGAAAACAATGGTATGCCGACGGGATATGTGCATGTCATGCTGCCTTTAGACGAATGCCTTGCCAAAATAGAACCTGCCCATGATGATGACTTTATGCCCATGCAAATTCTTCTATAAGCCTCCATTTGATTTGTATTCATGATCATGGTGTAGAGAACATATGATAGAGCGAACTTGATGTTGGAAATTCCTTGAAATGATGGCTGGAGGTGTAAGAAAAATAGTAACAAACATTGGATGCAGCCTTATGTCATACGCAACACACTTCAGGTCGATGCCCTTGGCGAAATGCAGCCTTGCAGGGGCATTACTTTGAGCTATCGTATCTTTCCATCCACACGTCCAAAAGTTATGATTCTTAAACCATTGGAAAGAGGACCTGGAAGAGAACTATTTGGACTTGTATTTAGATTGAGAAGAAGTTAGTGATTCTCTGAAATGCGCTTTGAAAACGGCACGCCACATGTTCGATGTAATGACTCACGCGTGCCCTAGATCTGGCCCATACGTTTGGCTGAAAACATGACTTAGTTAAGGCGTGCCTTTAAGTCCCTCTATCTTACTCATTACATGTTCAACCTTAGTGATCTTGGATTCATTAGAAAGAGGACGTGGCAAGGAGTGACTTAGAATAAAGTTTGGTCCATATAGGAACTCATGGAATCTAAAAATGAAGTCCAAATTCCGCCCACCACATGTTTGTTATAATGACGCGCGTGACCTGGAATCCTGTCTTGACTGGATGCGTGATATAAACTTTGCGAGGGCACAACTTTGAAGACTCATAATTGGTTCATCCTTGGTCCAAATGGTCTAATATTTGATTCATTGGAAGGAAAACATGGAGGATAGTAGATTAAAACCTATTTTTCTTTCATAGAACCCTTCATAAACTATAGAATCAGTTTGACATTTGGCATGCCAAGTGTTTGGTAAAATGCTTGGTCATGACCTGGTTCGTGACCTGAGCTGTGGCCTAGATCAACTGAGTTTTTAGCAACTTCAAACCATTTTATCTCTCAATACAAGCTTCAAATGAGAAAGTGTTAAACTACAAAGCTGTTCATCTCCATGAGATGAAATAACATTGATGTTGACCATTTTCTAAAAAGTTGCCAAATGCCACGTGTAATTATGCTACGAAGTATGCTGACCAACCATCCTTAAAACTTCAAAAAAATCTCTAAGTGTAAAACTTTCCACTTTTAGCCATATTTCCCAAAATGGAAACTTTGACCAATTCTCCCTGATTTTATTATTCTTTTGAGTTTTCTTGACTATTTTTCCACCATGGGTCAATATTTGGACAATTCTTCTGACTTTGTCCGAAATGTCCAAAAGTCAACTGTCTGATTTTTCTGATTATTGATAAAATTTCTGATTAAACCTTCTCCAGTCAAATGAATATTTCCACATGATCAATATGCAAGCTTCTCATTCATATAACCAATTCTTGATTAAATCTTGACCAGAAAGTCAACTGGTTGACTTTGGTCAAAGAAACCCTGATTAAGGTGATTAGATGACTTCTAAGGTTGTACACTCTCACCAATGCTCCGAACTGAGGGGAAACTCTAATTTCAAGGGATCTTTGGCATAAGGACGACACCTCATATTGGGCTTCGAATCTCTTCTTCTGATCAAGTACCAATGATATGAATGTATGCAATGACATGACCTAGACGGATGTATGCTTATGGATTGCAAGCCATATAAATAGGGTAGGACAAATTTGGGGTATGACAATCCAATAATATGGAGAGAGAGAGAGAGAAGCTCAACATGTTGACTGGCCAATGAAACAATCCCACGTACGGTCAACTGGTCGTTATTACTGTTCATCATCATCTTCGTTTTACACCTTGACTTTTGGCCACGGTTTCGCTGCTGATTTTCTACGACTTCTGCGATAAACTTCGTAGCGAATCTGGGAAAAAAAGAAACCTCATAAAATGTGTTAAATATGAAACAAAGAATACCCAGGTTTACTAATTCGGGCCCTACGAACTCAATGGTACGATCGGTTCTGCCTGAAACGGCTCGGGAACGCGAGAACGAAGGGCCATATTCGTTTTGCCCTAACCATGGTGGAACTTGGTTCATGCGCCTAAGCTTCCACTCAATGCTTTTAAGCTGCTCTAAACATCATCATAAACTCATAGTAATTGTTAGATTCACTGTAAACACGTTAAATCTTACAAATAAAAATTTCAAGAATATGCATGAATATGGAGATTATGATATATGAATTCTTGGCACAATTACCTGTAGTAAATCACGTGAGTCTGCTTTATAGTACCTTATGAATTGAATAGAATGAATATTTGGCCTTGAGAAACCTTGGAAAGATCCACACGAGTTTACCACTTTTCTTGATATTTTGGAACCTTGAAAACCCTAGAGTTTCTTCTCCTAATTTCGTCCCCTATTCTTCTGTGCTTGATAAGTATTTATAATAGAAGAAATTAGGTTAATAATCTTCAAGCAAATCTCTTGTGATCATGGGGAAATATTTGATTGGAAGTTTGTATACGAATCTTTCTAAATTAGTTTTTTGAATCCAATCTTATTCCAATCATGTTTTACACGAATTTTGAAGGATATATATGATATTTGGATCACTTGATATGTTTGGAAAATAAATCTTGTGATTTAATTCAATTATTTCATATTTTATTTAATTTATTTAATATTTAAAAGAATAAAAATTCAAATAAATAAGATAAATGTCATAAAAATAAAATAATTGATTTAAAAGTCTTTACTCAGCTCATGGACGTGTTTGAGATCCAAGGCCTTGGCCCAATAGTCCAAAATATCAAAATTCACCACTTTGCCTTTTGTGCATTTTTCACAAAATCGCCCAACTTGTAGAAGCCATAACTCATTCAATATTTGTCATATGGAGATAATCTAGGACTTTTTGGAAAGCCCAATATGTCCTCTACAAGCCACTTTGGAATCTTTTTTTCATTTGAGGATTTTATCTTGGAGATATGGCTCCTGACAAAAAACAGCTTTTTGCGATCTTTTAGAAGGACCTGTAATGTATTGGCACATATCTCTTATGCTGAAGCATTTCTGGATCTTGGATCCAACATCAAAGTTGTAGAGAATGAAATTTCCTTGAGAATAGGCTTTGGTTGGGGAATTTCTGATAAAGTATGAAAGAGATATGATCAGTCAAAGTTGGGTTGACTTTCTTCTAAAAACCCTAATTTAGTAACTTGGACATTTGTGGATTTCTGATCTTTCCTTGATGAATCATGATCATACCTTGATCAAATGATGAAGGTGACTTCAAAATATTGATGTTGTCCAAAAAATCAGGAGTTTTGACTGTAATTTGACCATAGTTGACTTTTAGGTCCAATTGGTCGACTGTTGACCATTTGAGCAGTTGACTGAGCATTCTTATGAATCAGAGCTTGAAACTTGGCATAGGGACCCTTTGGGGCATATGAGAGACCATGGGATCCATTTGAGGTCTTATAACTTTATTTGATCTTGAGAGAAGCAAAACCCTAGTTATGGGTTGGATGCTTAGGAGATAAGTAAGTGTGCTCAATTCTTGCATATGCTTGAGTAACTGAAGCTCATATGAGTCAAGATATATTGAAATATGATGGGATAATTTTGGGGTATGACAACAGGTCTCATTAAAACCAGCAGCTATTTCACTTATGGTGAGCTCTCCAACATATGATTCTTCATCAGATTCATCAGGTTCATCAGATTCTTAGCAGTCAACTTTTATTTCCTCTCTGATCAGGGAGTAGTCAGAGGGGTAGTTTGGGGTGTTAGGCTTCCATAGGTTGCAATTATATTTAGACCTAAATCCCTTCATGACTTCTTCATTTGCTTCATTATTGACAATACACTCTTCTTTAGTGAACCTGACATTGAATCCTTCATCATATAGTTGGCTGATGCTTATAAGACTTGCAGCCAGTCCTTGTACAAGTAAAACATTATTTAGATTAGGAACACCCTGACCTTCTGTCTTGCCAACACCTTTGACTTCTCTTATTTCTCCATCACCAAGAGTCACATAGTTGGTCCCCTCAAGTTTGAGGTCTACTAGTGAGTTCTTTCTACCAGTCATATGATTTGAGCAACCACTGTCAAGGTACCAATCTTCTTTGGTAGACATCCTTAAAGAGGTGTGTGCTACTAGAGCAACATTCTTAGCCATCCACCGTTGCTTTCTGTTACAGGTATCATATTCAGGTTTGGCTTGATGAATTAGATTTGGATATCCAAATAGTCTGAAACAGAATGGCTTTATGTGACCAAATCTTCCATAGTGATGACACCTCCATTTTTGGAATTTCTTCTTTGAATGCCTCCTTCTTCTGTTTCCTTGATGTTGTCACATTGGGGCTGACATCTGGTTGGTCACACAAGTTTCGGGCTTTGCTCTCCTGAACTCAGAGGTGAATTCCTCTTTAGGCACAAATCCTACCCCGAACATGTCTCCTGTTCTTTTTCCAGACTCCAGAATTTCTTATAGAATATCAGTTCCATTATTCAACATTTTGAAAGACTTGGTCATTTGATCAAGTTTGTAGTTCAACATGCTTACTTCACTACTGAGAGAGTCTATCGTTTCAAGATGTCTATTCTTCTCAGTTTCTAACTCTTTTATGATTATCTCTTGCTTCTCCACTTGTTTGCAGACTTCAGCATTCTTGATACACAACTTCTTGTATGAGGCAGCAATTTCATCAAAGGTTAGCTCATCATCACTGGAATCATCATCAGATGCATAGACTCTTGTTGGAACTGTGACATGTCTTGCAATTTCTTATTCAGAATCGAAGTCTTCATCCGACCAAGTGACAAACAGTCCTTTCTTTTCCTCCTTGTGGTAGGTAGGACATTCAGCTCTTATGTGTCCAAATCCTTCACATCCATGACACTAAACCCCTTTCCCTTGATTGGAATTCTCCTCAGCTTTGAGTCTTCTACTTGGATCATAGGTCTGGCTGATGTCATTGGAAGTGTTCTTGACATTGGGTCTGGACTTCTGATCAACCCTTTTAATAAGTCTGTTGAATTGTTTTCCAAGCATGGCTATGGCTTCTGATAGATTTTCATCACTTCCACCATTGCTTTCTCTTGAATTATCATCTGTGTTGGAGACAAAAGCTATGCTTTTTTTCTTCTTTTCAACAGGCTCACAGATACTTAACTCAAAGGTTTGAAGAGAACCAATGAGTTCGTCCAGCTTCATGTTGCTGATGTCTTGGGCTTCCTCTATGGCAGTCACCTTCATATCAAATCGCTTAGGCAGTGATCTGAGGATCTTTCTTACCAATTTCTCTTCAGACATTTTTTTCTCCTAAGGCTCCTGAGTTATATGAAATCTCAAGTAAATTCATATAGAATTCATAAATGGTTTCATCCTCTTTCATATTGAGATTTTCAAACTTAGTGGTAAGCATTTGAAGTCTCGACATCTTTACCTTGGATGTGCCTTCGTGTGCTATTTTGAGAATATCCCAAGCTTCTTTAGCTAGTTCACAGTGTTGCACAAGCCTGAACATGTTCTTGTCAATTCAATTGAACAAGGCACTTAGGGCCTTGGAATTGCCCAAAGCTAGCTCTTCTTCAGTTTTATTCCATTGAGCTTCAGGAATTAGAACAGTGGTTCCATCTTCCATAACCTTCTCAGGATGTTTCCATCCGCTTTCCACAGCTCTCCAGGCCTTGCTGTCCACAGACTTTATGACTGCTACCATACGATATTTCCAGTAGTCATAGTTAGAGCCATCCAGGATGGGTGGTATATTCCCAAACACTAACAGTTCCTTCTCCATATTACCATAACTTTGTTGTCCCCAGATCTCACCCAGATGTAAACAGGCAGGGTGCCTGCTCTGATACCAATTGAAAATTCTAGTAACTCACGGTGAATGTCTTACTGGATGTTATGACATCCACAATTACACAGCACAAATAATTAAAACAGAAATGCATAAAAACAATAAAGAACACACATAATTTTTTACCCAGTTCGGTTCAAACAACCTACTCGGGGGGCTACCAAGCCAGGGAGGGAATCCAATATAAGCATAATTAATACGGAGTTAAACTCCCTCATTTACAACTCCTCACTTAAAACCTACCCAATGTAATTCCAATCTATTCCTAGACCCGAGTATCTCCACTCACCCCCCCTCAATCACAGCAGTGATTACAAATAAACATTACACAAATTCAGAGAGAAGACACACTTCAAAAACACACCTTGATCTGCTTAAAAGCTTCAATCAAGAGACACACATTCGTGCTTAAAAGCTTAGAGTGACAATTAACACAAACAACCTATTCCAACGCAATCATAAAAGACAATTGCTTTGAGTACAAGAGACAGCTACAGAACTATGGTTCTTAACAATTAACAATCTTTCTCTCTGCATTCCAAATTAGGATTGCAGACTTTTTATATGCAGCTCTTGGGCCTTGGGCTTTTTTAGAAACATATTAGGGTTAACCAAGTTAACCTAATTTACACGCCATCTGGTTGTTACAAAATGTTCTGTCAGCAAAATCTTCTGGACGAAATATTCAACACACAATGAAAGGTTTCCTAAATTGTAGATTGAGAGAAATCAGGAAACACAATCAATAAAATATAACAGCTCCTACTGTCACACAAGGATGTCATGACATCTGTCATGACATTCACAACAGAACTTGTATTAGCTTAACACATATGCAACCTGCATAACACACTATCAAACATGTCATGACATCAGTCAAGATATTAAATACTCAGGTATGTTTTACCATAAATGCAGCCAACATGAAAAAATCTTCATATCTGATTCTGATAGGCTCAGTCTTGTCACTTATAATTAATTCTTCAGAATGTAATGATATAGGTTTGTGCTTCCTTAAATGGGTCTGGACTGCAACAATTTCTATTTGAACGTCTCTGTTGTCCTTTACCTCTTGTTCTTCTATAGCAGCTTTATTACCTTTAGAACCTGAATAGGTAATCTCACGATCTACAAATTTCTCAAATAGCTTTAACTTTTCAGGGTCAAGCTTATCATCAAATCTAACATGACTTAATTCTTCAATAATATGTGTCTCAGTGTTGTTGTGTAATCTATAACCTTTTGAACATTCAAAGTATCCTAACATGATACATTTTTGTGCTTTAGAATCAAACTTGTTAATATTCTCCTTAGTATTCATTACAAAACATTTACATCCAAATGGATGGAAATATGAAATATTGGGTTTCTTATTCTTCCACAATTCATAAGGAGTCTTGCTTAGAATAGGTTTGATAGAAATTATATTTTGAATGTAACAAGTTGTGTTAACAGCCTTGCCCAGAAGTGCTTTTCCATGTTAGTCTCGTTGATCATGGTTCTGATAATCTCTTGCAAAGTCCTATTCTTCCTTCCTACAACTCCATTTTGCTATGGAGTTCTATGGCAGGAGAAATCATGGAAATGTCATTCTCATCAAACAGCTTCTCAAACTGTTTGTTTTCAAATTCTCCACCATGATCACTCCTGACTCTGACAATTTTAGAGTCTTTCTCATTTTGCACTTGAGTACAGAAGGTGGTGAACACAAAACGTGACTCATTCGTGTGTCTACAAAATTTAATCCATGTCCATCGACTGGATTCATCAACAGCGACTAATCCATACTTCTTACCATTGACAAAAGCAGTTTTCACTGGTCCAAACAAGTTAATGTGTAGAAGCTCCAAAGGCCTATAGGTAGAAACTACATTTTTAGCCTTGAACGAGGTTTTTGATAAATTTCCTTTCTGGAATGCTTCACAAAGAGCCTCTGAATAGAACTTCAATTTAGGTAGGCCTCTGACTAAATTAAGCTTGCTCAGCTTAGAGATTCTTCTCATGCTGACATGGCCCAATCGTCTATGCCAAGGCCAGTGCTCTTCTTTAACAGACATAAGACATTTTATATTCTAATCTTTAAGATCAGAAAGTTTAATCTTATAGATTTTATTTTTTTTTGCCATTAAATAGGATAGAGTCATCCTTCTGACTAACAGATTTACATGAGTTTTGATTAAAGATAATATCATAACCATTGTCACTTAATTAACATATGAAAAATAAGTTATGTATTAGTCCATGAACAAGCAAAACATTATTAATGGAAGGGAAAGAACCGTTACTAATTATTGTTGAGCCAACGATCTTCCCTTTTTGATCACCCCTGAAACCTACAATGCCTCCAGGCTTAAGTTCTAGGATTTGGAACATATGCCTTCTTTGCGTCATGTGTCGGAAGCAGCTAGAGTACAGGTACCATAACTGGTGTCTTAACTTTGCAGCTAAGGATATCTGCAACATAGATTATTAGTTTCTTAGACACCCATAACTTCTTGGGTCCTTTTTTGTTAGATTTCCCAGAGTTTTTCTGACGCATTCGCACCCATTCTGACTACTTTAAAAGGGGATTTTTTGTATCTTTTGAGGGGTTTTGCAAATTTAGACTGAAAATAACGAAAAAGAGTTTTGGGAGTGCGATTTTGAGAGCACTGGAAGCCATTAGAGGCCAGATCTTCAAGGATTTTCTCATGCAATCTTCATCTTATCACTTGGTATTTGTTTATATGAGTGTGAGTAGATACACACTCTTAGATTGGATTTTGTATAATGAACTTATTTTAAACTTGTCGGGACATATGTTTAATTTGTTAGTGCATGAATAATTGGATTTATATTTCTATTTAATTGTCTCTTGTGTTTAATGCTTTTTATTTGAGATACTCTGTTAATCTAATTATGGGCGCATAGGGAATACTGAACATTAGTCTATATGTTGGAACTAGGGCAACTATTGTACTTACGTTGATTGAATAGGATAAGAGACCTCTAGTAGTGGCATTTGAATTAACGTCTTATTGCATTGTCTAATCTCACTTACGCTAGTTGAATAGGGATAGGAGACCTCTAGTAGGGATTAATGAGTTATACACCAAGGGATTGGGTATATTGGTTGTGTTAATTCGCTGTGGAAATATAATGACTTTATCATTCATGTAATGAATTAAACATCAACGGGGGATAAATAAGGGATTTTATGCAAAACCTGACTGCTTTCGCATTATTTCAGAACAACTTTTATATTTCAGAATTAAACTTAAAACCCCCATCCAATTGTTACTATTTAAACTTGCATAACTATTGTTTTATTAACTAGCAGTCCCTGTGGATACCGTCTTATTTTATTACTTCAACATTATCGGTACACTTGCCGAGAAGTCATTAAATACTAATTCGCATGTTCTTAGAGTGAATAAATCCCAAGGTAAACTTCTTTTCACCCTTCTTTATTTCTATTTCTACTCCTTCTCCTTTCTTTTTCACTTGCTTTTGGACGTTGTTGTTGAGTTGTTGGTTAGGTCTAGGCAGGAGTATAGATTGCTAATTCAGAGCTTTAGTGTGAAGCTCTGAGTAGTGCTTTCTTTGAGCTTTAGGGTTAAGGGAGAATTTCTGTAGAACTTTGTTTCTCTAGGTGTTGGAGAATTTGAGGGTGAAGAGTGTTGTACTTATAGTAGGGATTGAAGGGAGTGAGGTGAGGTTTCTACTGAATTTCATACGCGTGAAGAGAATGAGATATTTTCATTATGTTAGCTTGTGCGTGTGAAAGAGTGGTGAGCATAGTGTGAATTATTTTGATAGGGAAATTGAGAGTGATTTGAGAGGGAAATTGATGAATGTAAGGTCTGGATTAATAAATTTAGTAATCTGTGTGCTTTTGAGTGTGAACCAAGGGTTGAGATTTGGAGGATTTGTGTTTGTTTGAGGGAAGTTTGTGCTTTTTGAAATGAAAATTAAATTAGAATGAAATTGAGTTTGTTATGATGTTGATTTTACTATTGTGTGACGAAATGGTCCCACTGATATGTGTATGTGAATGTGATTGTGTGTGGCTTGATTGTTTGATAATGATATGATTTGCTATCTGTTTCATTGTTTTCTCTTGGTTGTATACTGAATGGATGTTGATGGTGGAGCATGGTGATTATGATGAATGAAGACGAGGGCTTGAGGATAATGACGAGGCTCGGATGGCATTGAGGCATGAAGATGTGTAGATGATAAAGTCATGAAGAAGATGGTGCATATGGAATGAAGATTATACCTTAGGCCCTTTATTATATTTTTCTCCTTTTCTCAATATAGTCATTATGTAATAGGCAAGTATGAAAAATAAATAAAAACTCACCTATACTTGTAACAGGCAAGTATGCAGAGTGTGTGTGTGTGTTATTTTTTTTAATTTAGAATGATTATTTAGAATAATTGTTATTCTTTTAAAATAATATATTATTTTTTTAATATATTATCTTAAACAACAAATATAAATCTTATATATATATATATATATAATATTAGGGTTTCAGCCATTTTCAAAATATTCATTAGGGTTCCAGCCGCACATGCCCATCAAATAGATCTTTGTGGAATCGCCGCACAATTGGTCGATTGCTTGCAGATTTTTGTCTCATCCCTGGTCGTCCACTACGTGAACCACCATCTTCGATCGTTAGTTGTTCAAAGATTCCAAATTTTCAATCTTCTCAAATCTGGTAATCATATATTTTTATATAGTTATTTATGGGTTTTTTTTTAATGTCTTTAAATCTTAGTTTGATTTTTTGTCTAATACATTTGTGTTTCTTGTGTGTAATTAAAATAGTGATCATTTCCATTAAAAATTATAATTTTTTTTTGAATTTTAGCAATCAAGGTTTGGTTTTGATGTCTTATACATTTGTGTTTGTTGTGCTGACATCAAACAATAATCCATTCCATTCAAAATTTTAATTTTTTTTATATTTGTTTATCAAGGTTTAGTTATAATATTTTTTTAATTGAAAAATATTACAATATATTTTTATAAGGAATAATTTATACAGTTTAAATTTTAGGATCTTAAGTTTATGAACATAAATATGATAACATAAGAATTTAGATATTGTTAACATAGGGAATAAGTTTATAATATAAGAATTTTAAGACCTTAAGTTCATGCCACTACTAATTATTTATGATATGATTGATCTATTTGATGGTATTCGAAGATAAATTACTTAATTGATTGTGTCTTGTTTGTCTAAATTGTTTGAACATGTTATTGGATATTTAGTTATTAGATTATTAATATACTAATTTATCTTGATATGATGAGATGATGGATGATTGTGTTATATGAGGAATTCCCAGGATAAACAAGATGATGTGATTCTTTGGCACTCAACCTATATGTCTAGTGTGAAATAAATGAAATGATGGTAAGAGAACTTTTTAGTACTTAGTGATGGAGTGACCGTGATTTGATACATCATCTATATTCATATTAGAATTGTGAATCCACCATCGTGTATATGGGTACACAAGACTGATTTATTGGCTCCATCTCTACTGGTATTTTTATTGTTAACTTGGCCTGTTTTTTTGGACCAATTTTCATGGGAAATCAGCTTATAACATATAGACAACATGATAAGTCTAGTGTATATTTTGGTAATTGGGGGGGTGATGTTTATGGCAAGTGGTGAAGATATATTTGATTATGGTAATTAGGAGGATATCAGTGATAATGTTAAAGTTTATGCTTTCGAATAGTCATAAGTTCATTGAATAGTTAGATTTAATATGAGATATATACTTTAAAATTTTATTTGTTTATGTGAATACTTGTGTGTGTGAAATATATGTTCATATTTTACTTCCTACCCTTAATTTTATACATGTACATATATCTTAGCCTCCATGTTTTCTTTGTATAAATGGTATGTTCTTCTATATTGCAGATGGCTGGCCATTTTCCACCTACTTTCCCCATTGATCCAAGGCACGAGCTTTGGGGTGATTTACAGAATGTATATCACGACAACTATGGATATTGGAATTATGATGATGAAGAAAGCACAATTCCTTTCACTGTAAGAGTGACTTTTGTGTATAGAAGTTTTGGCATTGAAGATACCATCATAGAAACCCCAGTACGCATTACTCATGAGGAAACATTTCAACATTTATGGGATATTCATTTCCATATTCATGAGCCTGTTCCAGAAAACTTGGGGAGGAGACGAGTGGGGGGAATTGGTCGCTTATACCCAACACAATTTGGCCTATTTTACCCGAGAGAAATACATATGGATCGCCCGAACACAGTATAAGGTTCTACTATGTCTTCATATCAATGTAGCGTCCTTTCTTTTTCGTTATCGAATCCTTAGGGATTTTATCGTTATAACTAGTGTAGCACCCTTTCTTTTTTGTTATTGAATCGTTGATGCATTTTATTTTATTTGATGTATTTTCCTATGTTCAACTTGACTTATGTGGTAGATCCACAAACATGTTTTTTTAATTATGTACTTTTTATGTATACATATGTGATATGTTTTTTATCTATCAAACTTGTTGAAGTTTACTATCATATTTATAAAGTAATTAAGAGAAGTAAATTTGGTTTCGCCAATGGGACAACAAAGTGTGTCATGGAATGTTTGGAAGTGGAAGATGAGGCAAAAGATTAAATTAAAGGGGTATTCCAATGAGTTTGTAGAAGAGAAGAAAAATAAAATTGAAAGTATATTTATACACCTTTGAATTCATTTTTTTGAATCCTCTCTTCTCCTAAGAATAAAGTAATGTTGGAGAAGATACATAAATGAATTCCTTCATCCTGAGTTTTTCATTTTCTTTCTTTTAGATAAAGATCATCCTTGGATAATACATCTTGTTTCTCACAATTTCGAGAGTTAATGATTTTTAGATTAATAAAGGTCTCGTTTAATGTAGCTTTTTGTTTTGAAACTCTGAAAGGAGAAAACTTACCTACAATTACTTAGGTGTGGTTTATGCTATTTGCAAATGAAAATATGACACGTGTACTTTAACATCATTTAAGGAGTGAAAATAGGATAAAATTGCATATGTGTAAGAAGAAATTATACACTTGTCATATTTTCATTGAAAAAAAGTACAAACCACACCTAAGGAATTGTATCTGAGTATTCTCCATTTTGAAAAATAAAAAATTAGTTTAAATTATGAGTTTTAAATTTTTTAGTTAAATTTTGAATCTCATTTTTAAGTTTGTGTTTTAAAGCTACTATGTTAGACAATATTTGAACCAAATTGAATTTGATGTTTAGAATGTATATTTTGAAGTCTAAAGCACGATGATTGGATTGAGGTCGAAAAAAGTTTGAAAAGATCTCAATATGAGGAGATGAATAAAATATGAAATATTTACAAGAAAAATATTTTGTAGAGAAGTGGAGAGACAAACTAGGGACAATGAATTACATTCCCAAAATGATGTTGTTTGTGAGAACAACAAGGTTAGTGTGACAACGACAAAAAGGAACATCGTGATGGAGACTGTGTCATAATGTTTGAAAGAAGAGAATTTCTTTGTTGACCTCCCTTCTTTCTTGGCCACCCTTGCTGAAATTCCCTAAATGCCCCTTTACTTCGGAAATGCATTTCCGAAACTAAAAAAAGACTGATTTCGGAGATGCATTTCCGAAATCACCTTTTTTACGTAAAAAAAATATTTCGGAAATGTATTTCCAAAAACAACATTTCAGAAATGCATTTCCGAAATATTGCGTGTTTTACTGTTTAAACAAAACAGCCTTCCCCAAAACACATTTACCCTAAATCACTTTCAATCTCAACCTCTCTAAGATTTTCGGCAAACCAAATTCCGAAGCTACTTCAAAGGCTCCATCTACTTGTTCTACTACATTCTAAAGCATCACAATCACCTTCAATTTGTAAGTTTCTAAAACTTTAGATCTATGATTGAAATGCATAATAGGGTTGTTAGAAATTAGAAAAATGATATATGGGTAGGTTGTTAGTAGTCTCTAGGGTTGTTTAGAAGCATAAAAACTAGTTTTGAAGTGTTTAGGGTGCCTTCCATGAAACCTGCAAAAATGGTGTTCGCAGGGGGGTTTCGGAAGTTCATTTCCGAAAACACCTCCCTCACCAGTTTCGGAAATGAACTTCCAAAATGAGTCAGAATGGCATTTTTTTTAATTTTCTTAATTATTTGTATTTTTAATTTTCTTGATTATTTACTATGATTATTTTTATTTTCTAACTGATTTCAATTTTTTTCAGGAAAATGGCAGGCAACAAGGCACGACTTAGACAGGGCAGAGAGACACATATAGCGTCGGCTAGACGCGAGCGGGCGGGCGCAGCTGGCATCGACGCAAGGATGGGGTAGAGCACGAGTACCCGTCCAAGTGGATGAGCCTGGTTCCTCGTCTGGATCGAGGAGTCGGCTGGCTCGGGTGTCTTCTTCCCGTCAGGAGGAGGTACGAGAGGAGGAGGAGGAGGTGAGATACCAGGAGGAGTACGGGGAGATACCTGATGCTGATCCTCCGCACGACGAGGAGGAGGCTACCCGGGAGGGCCTACGGACACTCCCGTGCTGATTTCCTACCACGAGCACGTCGCGCGACGTGTCTAGGAGGGAAAGGTATTTTTTAATTAAACTAACTTTATTATTTAACCGTTTTTTATTTAGCTTTTTATTTCACATTTTCTTCACGATCTAATTAACAATCTTTTTTGTTTTTGTTTTTGTTGTAACAGGAAAGGGCGACACAAATAACATAAATACCGTTGCACCGTCTTTGACCGCTTCATTCACTTGTCTAGCAGTCATTGCCAGGTCATCAGCATTAATAGCTCCAAGAAACAACACCGTCTTCGAAAAACAGTTTATATGAACACGGTTGAATTCTAACCAGTTCATTCCCATAATTATATCAAGTTGTTTCAATGGAAGGCACACTAAGTCCATTCCAAATTCCCTACCAAAAATATCGACCGGACAATTCAAGCAAGCAGACGAAGTAGTTACTGAACCCGACGCAGGAGTGTCAATAACCATACTTCCATTTATATCAGATATTTCTAAGTTCAATCTTTTAGCACAATCCAAATAAATAAAAGAGTGAGTTGCTCCAGTATCAATAATTGCAACTAAAGGTGTGCCATGAATGAAACACGTACCTTTAATCAATCGATCTTCAAGAGTGGTTTTCGACCCAGATAAAGCAAAAACCTTTCCCCCAGATTGGTTCTTCTATGGCTTAGGACATTGTGGGCTAATTTGACCTTCTTCACCACAGTTGTAGCAAGTCACAACCTTCTTCTTACAATCAGCAACAACATGGCCCACTTTATCACACTTGAAACACTTCTTATGGTCAAGCTTGCAGTCATTCTTACGATGCCCAATTTCTCCACAGTTGTAGCACCTGACAAAAGCACTGGAGTATCCCCCACTAGGCTTCTTCCCATCAACAGTCTTACCTCTACCATACGGCTTACCTCTGTCCACATGTTTCTTGCCCTTTCTGTCAACCAACTCGCGAGAGTGAGATGACTTCATCTTGATGTTATCTTCTTCAAACATCCTGCTACAGTCAACCAAATCCGCAAACCGTCGAATCCTCTTATATCTGATACCCTGCTTAATCTCATCACGGAGACCATTCTCGAATTTGATGCATTTCGAGAACTCACCAGCCTCGTCATTGTTGTAAGGAGTGTAATACTTTGCCAACTCTACAAACTTGGCAACATACTCTGGAACTGTCATATTGTCTTGCTTCAGCTCTAAAAACTTGATCTCCTTCCTTCCCCGAACATCCTCAGGAAAGTATTTCCTCATAAATTCCTTCTTGAACACAGCCCAAGTAATTGTTATTCCATCAGTATCTAGCTCTGTCTTGGTAGCAATCAACCAGTCGTCAGCTTCCTCAGATAGCATGTGAGTATCATATCTCACCTTCAAGTTCTCAGCACAATCAATCACTATGAAAATCCTCTCGATTTCTTTCAACCACTTTTGAGCGCCTTCAGGATCATGTGTGCCCTTGAACAACGGAGGATCGTTCCTCTGAAATCTCCCCAATTGTCTGTCAGCACCAATCCCAGCTCCATTGGCATTCTCTCCCAACTCACCAGCAATCATGCCCAGAGCCTCAGCGATAGCATCGTCGTTTCTTCCACCTCTTCCAGCCATTGTTCTGCTAGTCCACAAAACAATTCCATTAGCACCAAAAGTATCGACAGTGATAAGTCACACTAGTCACATATAAGGGAGAAACATACACAAGACTCTGGTCACAACGACCTACTATGCTCTGATACCACTATTGTAACACCCTTCTAAATCCCGCGGTAATTTAATAAATAAATCAGGGTAACATGGAACAAGGGTGCCACAATTCAAAATTTAAAAACAAACATTATATGTCATTGTCATGCATTCACTGAAGAAATTCATCATAATTCATAATACTTATGTTAACACTGCGGAAATTTAGTCATACGGAATAGTTCAACGTCTTTGAAAACTATATCCCACAACTCAAAATAAATAAATAGAAATCATAAACATAAACTCAAAACATTTCATTCCCCAATGTTACAATATCAGAGCATGACATCTGACGCTAAACTAAACGCACTGACTCATGAGCTAATCCTCACCAAGCCGAAAAGCTGTTATCCTCGATCTGAAATAATAACATGTAAGGGTGAGTCTCATCGCAATTAACAAATATTATTGCATCATAAATAATAACATATCATAGTTATATTATTCACCCGATTGTATTATATTCAGACAATTTAACAACACACAACCAAACATCATTAACTCATAACACTGAAACACATTCAATCATGTTGTGAAAATCATGCATATGAATGAACTGACGCTATGCATGTGGTACCAAACATCATCAATGGGAATAACCCACTGACCGATCCAACATCCTCAAGATACAGCCCTGCCAGCACAAATTCCACACAATGGGAATTATGCCCTTCATTGAATCCACAACATCATCTGGATTCAGCCCTCAACATATGATTATGAATGAATGCAAATATATACAACATACTTATAACATCGTCGATCCGATGAACATCATCATCTCATCTCTTACCATTCATCATCATCATCAAGCATGTTTACATATATATTAGCATCATTCAAATACTATCCAATCATCATCATCATACAACCAATGAATTGTCACATGATTATTGTTTCAAACATAACATGTATTATCACATCTCATCGCATATATGCACAATACATCATTCGCCAAGCAATAAAATCATGATTCAAAAGTAATTGAAAGTTACACCTCATTTCATCATGATTCAGTAAAGTTCTAGAATGTGTTTATAACAACGGTTCTGCTGAATGTTAGTGATAAAGCTTCTCATCGTGACTCTCGTGAAAGAGCTTCTGGGGTCTCCTCAAACTCTGAGATTCTTCTGTCCAAGTTTTGAAGATTTTGAAGATAAAGTTATGAAGATTCTAAAAAAAAAGAGATTATGAACACTAAGTGCTGAAGACTCTGAAGATAAGGTTCTGGATGAACAAGTTTTGTAGACTTAGGATTTGAAGACTCAAAGACCAAGTGTTGAAGACTCTGAAGACAAGGTTATGGATGAACAAGTTCTGAAGACTTAGGATCTGAATACTCAAAGACCAAGTGTTTAATACTTTGAAGACACGGTTCTGGTGAACAAGTTCTGAAGACTTGGGTTCTGGTGACTCAAGCTTTGGTCCTTCTAAGCATGCTTCAACATCTACTATCAGAAGCCTTTGAATATTAGAAGATAAAGATCAAATTTGGTTTATGTGAGGAAATTGTACGAAGAACATATGCCTCCACTACCCGGATAGGGTGGCTCAAGGATTGTACTACTGTATTATGTTGTCGACCACTCCCTCACTGGCTGTTGAAATAAAACAATTGGAATTGAGTATTCCAATTCCACCCTCCAAAAGATTCTTTTTGCCCTATAAAAGGAAGACTTGGAAGTTTGATGAAGCTGATGAAAAACAAGTCAATCAACACTACAAAACTACGGTGAATCCCTGCAAAAATCACTTTGATTATTTCTTTGTATAGTTTTGTAAGCAAGTGAACTTTTGTTCTTTAACTTGCAGCAATTAAGCTTTTGTTCAATATTTTCTTAACACTTTTGTGTTATTTAGTTGTATTTCAAACTTGTGTAATCTGCTTTCAAGAAGCAACTCTGTAAACACAAACCTTTGTATTCAACTTGTGAGTTGATAGTTCCTTGGGAGACTAGGGCTTTAGTCAGAATTCTCAAGAAGCCATTGATAGTTAGTCTTTGAGGTTTGCAACAAGTGATAGTTAGTCTTTGTTATGGTTTCTATAATCAGTTTGGTTATAGTGGATTAAGTCTTTGTTGATAAGGCAAAATCACCTTGGTGAGTGGATTGGAGTAACTTCGTTAATAGTGAACCAAGATAAAAATAATTGTGTTATTTATTTTTGTTCTTGCGTTTTTGACTTGGGAAGAATTTGATTTTCCTTGAAACCCAATTCAAACCCCCTTTATAGTGTTTCACGCACCTTCATTCTTTCCAAACAGTAACTAAAATCCGTTAATCCCAAGGCTAAATCGAGATATTACACAGTCTTATTTCGAACCAAGGTGAGCTTTTAAATTGGGCTGAACTCACGAATTGAACCAGAATTTTGAAAAGGATGACCACGAACCACTAAGATTTTATAATAGGTTGATCTCGAACTGAAGCAAGCTTTTAACCAGATTGAGCTTACAAATCGAACTAGAGTTTTTACCAGGATGGCCATGAACTAATTTTAGACTTAATACCGAACTGATATCGAGCCCGAAGAAATATTTTGAACGACTGAACTTTTGAACCTAGAACTTAAAACATGAATCCCAAAAACTAAAGCTTTTAAATAGGTTTAGCTTTAAACTCAAACGAACAATCCATTAGGGATAAGCTATTCTATCAATGTAAAAATTATTCCTTGGAGAATTTATAATACTATCCTTCCAAAATTACAAAATTCTTCACTAAATAGAAAGACCTGTCTCGAAAGCGCTACAACTAATTTTAATTGAGAGAACGTGAAAAAAATTTTTTTTGAGAGAGCGAGGAGTGAGATATGAAAACTCACGATTCAGGATATGAAAATATGAGGAAAGAGACCTCTATTTATAGGCTAGAGGTTGGTAAAAAAAGGAAAATTTCTTCGGCCAAAATTAATGCGCCAATCAATTGACATCTTGCTCCAATTGATTAGAAGACCTCAAATTAATTATTTAGGATATTGAAAAATGAAGGAAAAGATATATTACTGTTGTTGTTCATTAAGACACTATTCTAAATGATTAAGGACAATTTTTACACTAACCCAATCGATTGGTTATAAGTTTCAATCAATTTGGTCAATATAAATGTTGTTCAAAATTATTCAGACAGTTCCTGATTCAAGTGGAAAGAAAAATAGGCTAGAAAACATGTTTTTAGCGTGTGTGTAACTTAGCCATATAATTTTAGAAAAATATCCTTTAGCTTTTACAACATATTATTCACTCAGATGCAATAGGGAGAACTTTCAGACTTCCACTCTTTCACGCCCTGAAGCTTCAAGACTTGTCAAATAATTCAGTCATACATATATTATCTTGAATTTTTCTTGAAGATGATACTTGAGATGTATTCTTGTTTAGTGTCATCCCTATAGAAATTTTACAGTGACCATTAAACCCATCAAACTCTATTTAGTCTGACTGTATTTTTTTGGAATCATTATTGTTCATTTAAAAGCAAGTGAAAAATATGTATAATATACTATAAAAATTATAATTTTGTATTCATTGTATAAAACATCATTTTACAAAATAATATTAATTTTATACACACTTTTTCTTTATATATATAAATATATATATATATATATATATATATATATATATATATATATATATATATATATATATATATATATATATATATATATATATATATATATATATATATATATTCTTCAACACAACTATTGAAAAAATATTTTAGGGTTTCAGTCTCACCTAACACCAGCTGCACCAGCCGCACGAGTCCATCAAATAGCTTTCCGTTGCACTGCATCATAATTAATTATACACTTGTGTTGAAGCTTCACGTTTATCGACCATAGCGCCGTCGATCAATAGCTCGTAGGTTATTATGTCATATAATTTTGTGGGTCAATCGCAGATTTAAATTTCGGAGTCTTCTCAAAACTGGTAATTCCTTATTTTCATTTAATAATTTTTTTTAATGTCTTTAAATTTTAGATTATTTTGTTGTCTAGTACATTTTTGTTTGTTGTGTTGAATAATAATAATGATTTTTTCTATTTGAAGTTTTAATTTGTTTTGAAATATTTTAGGGTTCCGGTCTCTTCTAACCCAGGCCGCACCAGTCGCACGAATCCATCAAATAGCTTTTCGTGGCATTGCACAATAATTGGCTATACACTTGTGTTAAAGCTTCACGTTTCTCGACCAAGGCGTCATTGATCTATAGCTTGCAGATTATTATATCATATAATTTTATGGGTTAATCGAAGATCTAAGTTTTCGAGTCTTCTCAAATTTGGTAATTCCTTATTTTTCATCTAATAATTTTGTTTGAATGTCTTTAAACTTTAGAATATTTTGTTGTGTTGAATAAAAATATTGATTTTTTCCATTTAAAATTTTGATTTGTTTTGAAATTTGATAATCAAGGTTTAGTTGCAATATTATAGCTCTCAATTACCATAATTTTTCAAAAGGAATAATTTATACAATTTAAATTTCATAATCTTGATAATTTTATTGTTAATACGATAATATTTGTTACATATTGTTAACTCGAGAATGAATTTGGGTTATGTTATGTATTGGACTGGAATAGTTTTGATTGGGTCAAGAAGATGACATTCCATAACTCAGCGGGCCCAAGAAACATCATAAAGGAACACTGGATGTTCGGGCGGGCGCGACCCGTTAGTCACGGGCCGCTCGATCTAACCAATTTTTTACCTATTAGGGGATAAGAAAATTGTTATGTGTCAGGCCACGTGTCCTTAAAAGGGTTGTTGTTTACCATTTTTCTAAGGAAGAAACTACTTCTTCCTACTAACGTAGAAAATTGGTCTTCTCGTTCCTACTAGTGAGGAGAACCAATCTTCTTATGCTCCAGACAAGCACTTGGAAGGGAATCGGTTCTTCACCCAATAACTTCACCCAAGAGCTAAGTCTATAAATACCTCAACCCTTAAGATTAAGAGATGAACCATTGATTTCACATACTGATTATACATAACTCTCTTGCATTCTCTCACATAAGAAGGATCACATCTCTATTGTACTTTCTGCAATAAAATAAGGAAATTAGTTGTTGTTCCTTTATTTATAAGGCCAAAAGCCTAGGTCAAATATGTATCATTGCCAAGTTGTAAGGATGTGCCTTCTAGTAGCTCGTAGGACATTTATAGGCTAGATTAGATGCATGCATATAGATCAATGACCCATAGTGGTTGTGCTTTACCAAGATAAAACTCATCGTATCAAGGCATTAAATTCTCTATGTGCTTCCCACAAGTAACGCTTGAGGGACTCGACCCAAGGAACGATTGGGAGACCCGCCTTCTAAGTTATGCTTAAGGGATCCACCCCAAATAACACTTGAGGGACTCGCTCTCTAAGCTGCGATTAAGGGACCCGTCCTTTAAACTACATCGTCCCAAGTAAAGCTTAAGGGTATCGCCCTCTAAGCTATGCTTGATGCAATCACTTCTCTAAAAAGATATCGTCGTCTACTGAACTTAAATCACTTTGCTCTTCCTAGGTCTCATGCTTGAGGGACTGTGGATTGATATGCTTTTTATTCGACCTAGAAGAGAAACATTCATAACCCAGTCGGCCCAAGAAACATCATAAAGGGACACTAGACATTCAGGTTGGCGCAACCTAACAGATAATAGGCCGCCTAATCCAACTCATCGCGCACATGAGGCTAGCCACCCGACCTATTTCTTTATCCATTAGGGAACAACTGAATTGTCACATGCCATACCACATACCTTTGAAAGCACCCGACATGTTTCTTCCTATTAATGTGGATAGCCGGTCTTCCCATTCATATTAGTGGGGAGAACCAGTCTCCCTATCCCTATGCTCCTGTTAAGTATTTGGGAGGAAATCGATTCTTCCCCCAACAATATATATATATATATATATATATATATATATATATATATATATTATAGTCATTTTATTAATAATGTAATTGAATTTTTGATTATAAATAATCAATAATAATTGTGTTAGCAGAACGAGTTATGAGTTAGATTCGAACAACATAACAACTTTATGTTTGAATCACGTTTACAAAATGTAACATATTTAGTGTTCAATAATGTGTCGAAATAAAAATACTATAACTAGAGAGATCCTATATGAAAAAAAATATTTTGACAAAACAAATCACACATTTTTTTTCTCTAAAAAGAGGGTGAACGTATAGGGTGTGTTTGGTATGAGAGAGTTAGAGAAGAGAGAGTTAGAAAAGAGAGAAGTATAAGAGAAGTGTGGTACTTCTTCTGTTTGGCAAGGGAAGAAAGAGAGAAGAGAGATATAAAATGAGTGGGACCCATGCCATTTCTTCTTCTCTTCTAATATGCGAAGAAAGCTCCAGAAAAGAAACTTTTTTATTAACTGGTCTATAATACCCTTGTAATGTGCCTCTATATTTTAAAATATATGATATTTTATCTTTTGTGCTACATAATATTTGTTTATTATTAATAGAAACGTGTAATTATTATAAAAAATATGTGGTTATTAGAAACATATAATAATTAAAAAATTGTTTAGTTAAATAAAAATAATAATCATGTAATAATAAAAATTCAATGCAAATTATATTAAATTTTATGAGTTTTTTTAGAAGGTTATATTTGTACTTTTAAAAATTATCAATACTTCTATCTTCTCTATTTCTCTTCTCTTTCTCTTATAACAAACAATATTTAAAATCTACTTCATTTCTCATCTTTTTCTCTCTTCTTACACTCTTTCTCATATCTTTCTCTCTTCTTAATTTATCTTCACAACCAAACACACCCATAGAGAGAGATGATCTTTATTCATAATTATTCTAAATTCACAAATTTTAACTTCATATAACTTTATTAGGCTCATCACTTTATAAGCTCAGAGTATTGACTTCATTCACTTTTTAAGTCTTATGTTTAATTCCATTAATTTTTTCCCCTTGCTACTTGTGCAATTTTTTCCCAAATGTATGACTAATGTGTGATTCTAGTGAAACATGACCCATTGTTACCAACAAAACTATCAGAACATTTTGCTCCATAATATTTCTTATTAATTTGGCTCTAACAATATATATATGCAATTTCCATATGGCTTATTTTGTATTGATTTGATACCTTATATATCAATCAACTTAAACTATAGAAGTAATATCAATTGTCACATCACACACATTTCTCAAAATCAACGTTTCTAAAGCTAACATGATCTTGAAAACTGAATCAAACTAATTAAACCATAATCATTGAGTAGACTTTGGTGATAGTGATAACTGATAGGTCCAATATAATCATGTAGGACATAGGCTTACAAATATTAGGAAAACCATAAAAATTAATCAAATATATTTTTCTTCATTAGAAAAAGAAATAATTATTATTCCTTCTGTCTCATAATAAGTGTCTCATTTCCACTTTTTCTATGTCTCAAAATAAATGTCCTTTTAGAATACCAATGCAACATTTATTATTCTGTCTCTGGATCTGATATCTCTGTATAACTATCAATTAAATTAATTTTTTATCTGTTATTTATAAACAACTATCAATAAACTAAATTTATATATATGATATCTCCTATATGTAAAGTTGTTTAAGTGTTGAGAAGTAAAGTGTTTTTAATGATGAAATTAGTGGATAGAAAAAGTTGTAATAACAATAAATTTAGTGCTAATAATGTTACATAAAAGTTAAGATATGTAATTTTGATAGGAAAGAGGGGTTAATCTGAATTGCTACTTTTGGTAATTCTCTAACCGTAATTTGTAGCTGATTTTCATGGCTAATATACATAAACGACACAGATCAGTGATGAAAATTTGAAGTAAGAGACGAGAAGCGCTTTTATATAAACACCATTTTTGTTCTAAACAAAACGGAAAACGAAAAGTTGAAAAAAAAAAAGGGAAAAAAATTGCGTTAGGGTTTGACTGTGAAATTGCAAAATCGCGTGTGGAATAATCGATTCCGTCAAGTTCGGTTTTATACGGTGAAAGATCCTTTCTGAATTGCGCACCGAAAGTCGCGGATTCTAGAGAGAGAAAAAGAGTTGGGTCAGTATCAGCAGCTAGAGAGAGAAAATGATGGTTGTTGTGATTTTTTGAACGTTGCGATCGGAGGGAAAATAATGTGGTTTTGTTGAAATTGAGAGGGATTGTTGAGGTTATTGCATTTTTCTCGGTGTTTTTGTTTTGTTTGGAGTTTGTTATTGTTTTTCAGTGGGAGTGATCTCAATTGTGTGGTAATGTAGGTGGTGAATTTTGGGTGACTGAATGCAATCTGGCGGCGCCGGCAGCGGTGGGCCCGGCCGGAATCCGGCAGGGCGGGCAGCGTCGACGTCGTCAGCGGCTGCGTCGCCGTCTTCTTCGTCTTCGGCGGCTTCTCATATGGGATTGGACTCATTGCAGCAGCAACAGCAGATGATGGGTTCTTCTAGACAGGTGTGGATTTTGAGTTGTTTTAGCCGAGTTTCTGTGATGGTTTGATAGAATGGTAGAATTTTGTATTACTCTGATGGCAAATTCTTCTTCATGGTTTTTCTGTTCTGGTAATTCAGTTGTGTCAGATTTTTCAACACATGATTGGCTTTGGAAATGAGAATGTTTGTCTTAAAGCTAATTGGTTGTCAGGGTTTATGGTTTTCTTTTGAACTAATTGTTTTTCAGGCATTTCAAATAATAATATTGAAACTGATGGAATCATTATTGAATAATATGGAAACTGATTCAATCATTGTACATGCAAATGATTGGCTTGGAATTTTTTACTGCTGATGTGTCAGTTCTGGTCTAGCTTCCTTTTAATCACACACCTAACAGATTGCACCTTTCTGTTGACTTTGAATTTTTTATTAATTAATTGGTCTTTGGGTTTAATTTTTGTTCATATATGATGTTCAACTATAGAAAAGTATGAGTGTTTTGTTAATGTTTTTTTTTCATGCAGTTTTTTAGGGAATTTCCTTTTATAAGTCATGTTATTTTGTGTTTGTGTTTAATGAACTCCCTTCTTTTCTCTTTATTTTTCTCTCTCTGCAGAGGCTATTGTTGAAATTTTAATACTATTAATTTTACATTTTGGATCCCTTTGCCCTTTATTTATCTTTAAGTAAATAAGTTGGAAAACATTTATTAGTTCTGGATTGTAACCAAAGAAGATAGACTTGCAGCTTTCTAAAAAGTGTCGTTTCGTCATCTTTTGTGAATTGTCAGCTTGTCTTAATTGTTCCCGCTGCTTCTCTCTTCTGTTATTTTAAGTAAAGACGTTTGATGTCAATAATTAAAATCGTTTGTTTCTTATTTGATTTACAGTTTTCTATCAAATGCAGTCTTAATGGGAAAATCGTCATTGTATCTACCTCAAAGTAGTGTGATCATTAAATATGATTGATTTCTTTATGTTATGTACTTGTTGTACTTAAGGAATATGCTTTCATGGTTATATAATATACTTCCGGAGAGGCCATAGTTTCTTTATTTCCTTTGTAGCCATGTATATAATAACATTTATAGCACCCTACACACAAGTACTTCAAATTTTGGTAATGCTTTTTAAGATAGGCAGTCAACAGTGGTGTTGTAGATTTTGTGAACCAAATTAGCTTATGTTATACTTGACAAGTATTTGTCTACCCGTCTTTGTCTTGAAATCTATGAGATTTTCACTGTGATCTAAGTTACAATTTTTTTTTTTTAAATTTTGAATCATATCATTTATACTGTGGAATGACGACATTTTCTCAACTGATATATATGCAGTCATTTCAACAGCAACTGTGTAGAAAACCTGAAGGGAATGAAGCGGTGCTGGCATATCAAGCAGGGCTTCAAGGAGTATTTGGGAATAACAATTACTCATCTTCTACTGCCATGCAACGGCCTCAGCAGTCTAGAAATTTTTTCGATTCAGCTCAACATGGACCCAACCAGGGTCAAGGCATTGAGCAGCAGATGCTAAGTCCTGTCCAACAAGCATATTATCAATATGCTCTCCAGAGTTCTCAACAAAAGTCTGCTTTGGCAATGCAGTCACAACAGCAATCTAAAATGGAAATGTCAGGTCACACATCTGTTAAGGATCAAGAAATGCGAATGGGAAATTTTAAATTGCAGGAGCTTATGGCAATGCAGGCAGGGAATCAGGGCCAAGGATCAACTTCTAGGAATTCATCTGAACATTTTTCTCATGGTGAAAAGAGGATAGAGCATGGATATCAGCTAGCTCCTGATAAGAAGAATGAAGAAAAGCCTTCAACTCATGGACCAGCCATTGGACATTTGATGCCTGTGCAAGCACTATCAACTCAGCAGAGCATGCCAAATGCTATGAACAACCAGATTGCTATGTCTGCTCAACTCCGAGCTATGCAGGCATGGGCACAAGAACGGAATATTGATCTATCACAACCTGCAAATGCTAACTTAGTGGCTCAGCTCACTCCCTTGATGCAATCAAAGATGATTCAACAACCAAAGGAAAACATTACTAGCATTGGTGCTCAGTCCTCCTCTGTCCCCGTTTCAAAGCAGCAGGTTACTTCTCCGGAAGTTGCAAGCGAGGGATCTGCTCGTGCTAATTCATCTAGCGGTGTGTCTGAACAGGTAGTTTCTGCAAAAGCCAGGCAGACAGCTCCACCCAGCCATTTGGGCTTACCCGTCAATGCTGGTGTGGCTGGAAACTCCAGTGACATGGCAGTGCAGCAGTTCAGTCTTCATGGTAGAGATGCTCAAGGATCTTCGAAGCAATCTGTTGTAGCTGGTAATGGAATGCCTTCTATGCATCCACATCAATCTTCTGCAAACATGAGCTTAGGTGCAGATAGTTCTTTGAATGCAAAACCTTCATCATCTGGATCTGGTTCGGAACCTGCAAAAGTGCAGTACAGCCAACAATTAATCCAACGTGCTTCCCAGGCTGGAGGGCTGATAAAGGAAGGAGGCTCCGGAAATTATACCAAGCCTCAAGGGGCACCGTCTCATACGGCTCAAAAACGAGTTGGTTTTACCAAACATCAGCTCCATGTTCTTAAAGCACAGATACTAGCGTTTAGGCGGCTGAAGGTTAACCTCTGCCTCAATTGAGTTTTCTTTGGTGCCCATTTCACTTGTGATCATATCCCTTTGTTTCTCATTGTCTATGGCTTTCTGCTTCTGCTTGCCTACTTTTTGTGTTTATATAAGCCCTATGAAGATTTACTATATCATATCTGATTCTTTGCAAAAAAAAACTATATAATTTCTAATGAAGATTGTGCTCACTAATTCTATTTTCTGTTGGTTGATAGAAAGGTGAAAGTACACTTCCCCAAGAACTTCTTCAGGCCATTACTCCACCACCTCTTCATTTGCAAGTGAAGCAGCCAATTCACTCTTCAGGAGGCCAGAATCAAGATAAATCTGCGGGAAATACTGTGGTAGAACAAACAAGGAGGAATGATTCCAATACCAAGGATTCACAACCAATCACATCTCTTGATGGAAATTCTTCTAAGCAGGAAACTTTTGTAAGAGATCAGATATCCACTGGAGCAGCAGTTCATAGGCAAGCTATGCCTTCTGTGACAAAGGTCTCCATTGGAAAGGAAGAGCAGCAATCCATTGGATGCTCTGCTAAGTCAGACCAGGAAACTGAACATGGAATTAACAGAGCTCCTGTTAGAACTGAGTTAGCATTAGATAAAGGAAAGGCTGTTGCTTCCCAGGCTTCCATAACTGACATTGCACAAATTAATAAACCTGTACAGTCAAGCACTGTTGGCCAGCCAAAGGATACAGGACCCACCAAAAACTATCATGGGCCCCTATTTGATTTTCCTTTCTTCACTAGGAAACATGATTCCTTTGGGTCATCAATGATGGTAAACAACAACAACAATAATTTGTCACTGGCATATGATGTAAAAGAGCTTCTTTACGAGGAAGGCATGGAAGTTTTTAACAAGAGAAGGACAGAGAATCTAAAGAAGATTGAAGGATTACTTGCGGTAAACTTAGAGAGGAAAAGAATTAGGCCAGATCTTGTATTGAAGTTGCAAATTGAAGAGAAAAAGCTTCGCCTTATAGATCTTCAGGCTCGTTTAAGAGATGAGATTGATCAACAGCAACAGGAGATAATGGCAATGCCAGATAGGCCATATCGCAAGTTTGTTCGGCTGTGCGAACGTCAGCGTGTGGAACTCGCTAGACAAGTGCAGTCATCTCAGAAAGCTTTGAGGGATAAGCAACTGAAATCTATATTCCAATGGCGCAAGAAGCTTCTTGAAGTTCACTGGGCCATTCGTGATGCCCGTACTGCCCGTAATAGAGGGGTGGCCAAATATCACGAAAAGATGTTGAAAGAGTTCTCAAAACATAAGGACGATGACAGGAACAAGAGGATGGAGGCCTTAAAAAACAATGATGTTGACAGATATAGGGAGATGTTGCTGGAGCAACAGACTAGCCTTCCAGGTGATGCTGCGGAGAGATACACTGTACTTTCAACTTTCTTAACTCAGACTGAAGAGTATCTCCAAAAATTAGGAAGTAAGATAACTTCTGCCAAAAATCATCAGGAAGTGGAGGAGGCAGCAAAAGCTGCAGCAGCTGCCGCACAATTACAGGCATGATTCATTATTTTCCCCTCTCCCTAAATTTTTAAAAAAAAAAAAGAAAAAAGAAAAGGAAAACTCTAATGGCCTGAGGGAAAACTTTTACATTTTGTGTGCCTTTTGATTTTGTAACACTTATAACTTCTTTTTGAAATCATCTACTTATCATTGATCCATTATTTTATGATTAAAGGGTCTTTCTGAAGAAGAAGTCAGAGCTGCAGCAGCTTGTGCTGGAGAAGAAGTGATGATTAGAAATCGTTTTACAGAGATGAATGCTCCAAACGATGGCTCATCTTCTGTCAGCAAGTGAGTTTTGTTCAATTTGTGTATCTCTAGTTTTGGGCTTTTGGCACAAGAATGCTTGAGGTCAAGTGCATTGTAGTACTGGCTTTTGGCATGAAATTTACCATTACCTTTTAAAAAAAAATTTAATGACTTACTATTGTTTACCTAAATTAACCTTTTAAACATTTATTGGTTATATAATATGTCTGATGCCTTCTGGTTACCTTCATTGGCCACATACCAGGTATTACAACCTTGCTCATGCTGTGAATGAAAAAGTTTTAAGGCAGCCATCAATGTTGCGGGCTGGAACATTGAGAGAGTATCAGCTTGTAGGTTTCTACAGTTAGTGAAATTGTTCGCATTTTCTTATCTTTGAGTAAATTTTCAAGTATTTGTCATGTTATTTATGAAGGTTGGATTGCAATGGATGCTTTCTTTGTATAACAACAAGTTAAATGGAATCTTGGCTGATGAGATGGGTCTTGGTAAAACAGTCCAGGTTAGTATAATGTTCTGCTGTGTCCTCCCTTAAAATGGGTGTGACCTCTATTGTGTGTTTTTACCGCCAAGTGTTTATACACTACATATTGAAATTCATTGTGTCATAGGTGGGAGATGAAAGTAAGAGGATTATTCTTATGTTTTTAAATGTTATTTGAAGTGTATATAATATTAATTACTTGTTAGCTGTGTGCACCTCTTGTCAACTTAAATATTTCTACCTTGTCCAGGTTATGGCGTTAATTGCATACTTAATGGAATTTAAAGGAAACTATGGCCCACATCTTATAATAGTTCCAAATGCTGTTTTGGTTAACTGGAAGGTGTGCTTCAACTTATTCATTTCAATAATATACCTTTTCTCTGTGATTTAGTGTGCCTAAACCCAAAAATATGCATTGACTCTGCAGAGTGAATTGCATACTTGGTTACCATCTGTGTCATGCATTTTTTATGTTGGAATGAAGGATCACCGGTCAAAATTATTTTCTCAAGTAAGTGTGCCACAACCTATTGATGTACAGTATACTGTTAGGAGTAATTCAATCAGCCCTAAGTGTTTTATATTTGCAGGAGGTTATGGCTATGAAATTTAATGTCCTTGTGACTACTTATGAGTTCATCATGTATGACCGAGCAAAGCTTTCAAAAATTGATTGGAGGTATATCGTAATTGATGAAGCTCAGAGAATGAAGGATAGAGAGTCAGTTTTAGCTCGTGATCTTGATAGATATCGGTGTCACAGACGCCTGCTTCTGACAGGAACACCTTTACAGGTTTGTTTTGTTCTGGTTTGATATGAAATGCATTATTGATGTGGTTTCCTACAAACTCAGAATCTTTTATGCCCCAATTGAACCAAACATCAGCATATCTTAAAACATCCAGATTTCTGTAATATTGTCAGCTTGTTATTCCCTTGCTAACTAATAGCAATAGCAACATTTAAACCATTTATATGTCTTTAATCTTCACCATATAGCTACTTAAATTGTTCACATGTCTTCACCATATAGCTACTTAAATTGTTCACACGTCTTCACCATATAGCTACTTAAATTGTTCACATGTCTTCACCATATAGCTTAAGCTGTTAGGAAAATCAGTTCTTGACACATGGTATCGAATCTTCTATTGCCAAGGGGTCATAAGCTTCACGCTTCGCTTCCGACCATGTACGAATCACAACTTTTTTCAGAAGCTGGAGAAATATATTATTCATTTATATGAGTAGTTTTAGTTTGCTGGTTCTTTTTTGAGTGAGTAAAAACTTAAAATATCCACACAAGGCTAGACTCAGCTTTTGCCAAGCTCAAGTCCTAGTCTTGCCATGCTTGCTTAAATGCTGATGCTAAGATGTGGTTTGAGACTTTTAGCATTATAGTTCATTTAGTTTACAGTCCGAAATTACCTCAATGAATGCTATTAATAAGGCCTTTTATTGAAGGTTGAATGATAGTTTAATTATAAATAAATCTCAAAATAGGTTTCTTGTTGTCACCGAAACTTTGGGGGTCAAGTATGCATATCATATTTTAGCAATGACAGTTGTGGATGTTCAGTTGATTCTTTAATGTGCAAAGTTCTCTGTCTAATGATTCATAATTTTGACGAGTGTTTCTTTATAAAATATGTAAGCTAATGCTTAAACTATTATTTCTTTTCCTACATGTTAATTTTAATGTAGATGTCATTTTGCCAAGTGATAGATCTGAGATTCCTTGTGCAGTGCATATCTTGTTGATGAAATTGTTAATGGTTTAATTTTCTCTGCAGAATGATTTGAAGGAACTTTGGTCACTTTTAAATTTACTTCTTCCTGAGGTTTTTGACAATAAGAAAGCCTTTAATGATTGGTTCTCAAAACCATTTCAAAAGGAAGATCCCACCCAAAATGCAGAGGATGATTGGCTTGAGACAGAGAAGAAAGTTATCATTATCCATCGGCTTCATCAGATTCTCGAGCCTTTCATGCTCAGGCGCCGTGTTGAAGAGGTTGAAGGCTCGCTACCACCAAAGGTTTGACTACTACAACTCTTAACCTTTTAATGTACTTTGTGGCATAGTCCTGATACCAGTGCTGCACTGCAGGTATCCATAGTTTTACGATGTAGAATGTCAGCCTTCCAGAGTGCCATTTATGACTGGATCAAATCAACCGGAACTCTTCGTCTTAATCCTGAGGAAGAGAAACTCCGGATGCAAAAAAGCCCGTTATACCAGGCAAAGCAGTATAAAACTTTAAATAATAGATGCATGGAGCTACGGAAAACTTGCAATCATCCATTGCTTAATTACCCATTTTTTAATGATTTATCTAAAGAGTTTATGGTGAAGTGTTGTGGGAAATTGTGGATGCTGGATAGGATTCTCATAAAACTTCAAAGAACCGGACATCGAGTTTTGCTGTTTAGTACCATGACAAAACTCCTAGACATATTGGAAGAGTACCTGCAATGGCGAAGACTTGTGTACAGAAGAATTGACGGGACAACAACTTTGGATGACCGTGAATCAGCTATAGTGGACTTCAATAGCCCTAATTCTGACTGTTTCATCTTCTTGCTTAGTATTAGGGCTGCTGGGAGAGGCCTTAACCTTCAGTCTGCTGACACAGTAGTCATATATGATCCTGACCCAAACCCTAAAAATGAAGAGCAGGCCGTGGCTAGAGCTCATCGCATTGGACAAAAAAGAGAAGTTAAAGTTATCTACATGGAAGCTGTTGTTGACAAAATCTCTAGCCATCAGAAGGAGGATGAACGGAGAAGTGGAGGCACTATTGATATGGAGGATGAGCTTGCAGGTAAGGATCGTTATATAGGATCCATTGAGAGCCTCATAAGGAGCAATATTCAACAATATAAGATTGATATGGCTGACGAGGTTATTAATGCTGGACGTTTTGATCAAAGGACAACACATGAAGAGAGGCGTTTGACTTTGGAGACATTATTGCATGACGACGAACGGTGTCAAGAAACTGTCCACGATGTTCCTTCATTGCAGGAGGTAAATCGCATGATTGCTAGGAATGAAGAGGAAGTTGAATTGTTTGATCAAATGGATGAGGAAGAGGAATGGCTTGAGAAGATGACTCAGTATCATCAGGTGCCTAAGTGGCTTCGAGCCAGTACAAAAGATGTGAATGCTGCTATTGCTGCTTCATCCAAAAGATCATCAAAGAAAAACACTTTTTCGGGTGGTAATGTTGGCTTGGAATCCAGTGAAATGGGTTCTGAAAGGAGAAGGGGGCGACCAAAGGGAAAAAAGAATCCTAATTATAAAGAGTTGGAAGATGAAATTGGGGAATCCTCTGAAGAAATCTCTGAAGACAGAAATGAAGATTCTGCACATGAGGAAGATGATGGGTATTGTGGGGCTGATGGAGCTCAACCCGTGGATAAAGATAAGAATGTTACTCCTTCTGATGCTGAATATAAATTTCCTAGGTCTTCAGAAGGTGCTAGAAATATTCACGTGGTTAAAGAAATCGGTTCTTCAGCATCATCTGCAGACTGTCAAAGACCAACACAAACCGTGTCGCCATCAGTTTCTTCTCAGAAATTTGCTTCCCTGTCTGCGCTGGATGCCAAGCCAAGTTCGGTCTCAAAAAGGATGGTACACACTTTATTTTGAATATTTTACTATTTTGCCAGGTGATTGTTTTTGTTCTATTACATTCTTATTAATATCTTCTGATAACTTTTACCAGGGAGATGAGTTAGAAGAAGGGGAAATTGCAGTATCTGGTGAATCTCACATGTATCATCAACAATCCGGAAGTTGGATTCATGATCGTGATGAAGGTGAGGAAGAACAAGTTTTGCAGAAACCCAAGATTAAGCGTAAACGTAGTCTTCGTGTGCGGCCTCGTCACACCATGGAAAGGCTTGAGGAAAAGTCTGGCAGTGAGATGGCATCTCTTCAACGTGGAGAATCATCTCTTTTACTAAGCAATAAATATCAATTGCATACAAGGATCGGCCCTGAATCAAAATCATTTGAAGATTCCATTGCCAGTAAGCATGATAAGAAAGAACCTATATTTAAAAATAAGCGAAATTTACCTTCAACGAAAGTACCTAATGCATCCAAATTACATGGCCTACCTAAGTCCAGTCGTTTGAACTGCACATCTTCTCCTTCAGAAGATAGTGGTGAACACTCTAGAGAAAGTTTGAAGGGGAAGCCTATCAATTTAAGTGGATCTGCAGCTCATGGCACTAAAATGGCTGAAATCATCCAGAGAGGGGTATGTGCCATTAAGTAATCAATGTTGTGTCTACTTTTCTGCATCTATCTTATTTTTTCCTGGATGGAATTGATCTTACTGCATTTTATAAGGACTTCCAATAGAAACTTTTAATAATCTTACACAATTTTAATAAGCTAGTAATATATTGCTAATAAATTTTTGAGTATCTGATAGGTTTCTTTACCCATGTAACCTTGAAAGTGTTTCTTATTTTGTTCTGTTTTTCACCATAACTTTCTGTTGGATATGTAAATTGTAATCTCACCTCCTTTATTTTAACAGTTATGTTAAATAATCTATTTAGAAATGTTTCATGTCATATTGTTTTGTCTGCCTGCTCACTTAGTGGAACTATATGAATTCATACAACTTATGTACTTGCAGTGTAAAAATGTAATTAGCAAGCTTCAAAGGAGAATAGACAAGGAAGGCCATCAAATTGTACCTTTGCTGACAGATTTATGGAAGAGGATTGAGAATTCTGGGTTCTCTGGTGGTTCTAGGAACAAACTCTTGGATTTAAGAAAGATTGACCAGAGAATTGATAGACTGGAGTACAATGGAGTAATGGAGCTTGTGTTTGATGTACAATTCATGTTGAAGAGTGCGATGCATTTCTATGGGTACTCATATGAGGTAAGGTTTCTTATCATTGTTTAAAATTGCTTTAACAAAAACATAAACTGATCAATTGTATTTTGCATGATTGAGATGGCTGTCGAATAAGAAGTTGATAATAACACAAGGGTTGTTTATATATGATCTCTATTTTTGCAAAAGGTTAAAAGTTTTGAGTGATCATTATTCACAGGTAAGATCTGAAGCAAGGAAGGTTCATGATCTCTTTTTTGACATCTTGAAAATCTCATTTTCCGATATTGATTTCGGAGAAGCAAGAAGTGCACTTTCTTTTTCTGGTCCAGTTTCTGCCAGTACGGTAGCATCCTCAAGACAAGTGACTGCTGGTCCAAGTAGTAAGAGAAAGAGAGGGAAGAATGATACGGAGACTGATCCATTCCCTACACAAAAGCCACTGCAACGTGGATCCACTTCCAATGGCGAAACTGGCAGGATCAAAGTCCAATTGCCTCAGAAGGTATCAAAAACTGGAAGTGGCAGTTCCAGTGCCAGGGAGCAACTTCAGCAGGATAGTCCTTCAATGCTTGTTCACCCAGGTGAACTGGTTGTATGCAAGAAGAAAAGAAATGAGAGAGAAAAACCATCAGGGAAGTTTAGGATTGGATCAACTGGTCCTATTTCACCCCCTAGCCTGGTTCTTGCTGTGAGAAGTCCGACTTCAGGTTCAGGTTCAGGTTCTACCCCTAGGACTGGCCATGCACAGAAACCAAATGGGTCTGGTGGGTTAGTTGGATGGGCAAATCCCGTGAAGCGGATGAGGACAGATTCTGGGAAGAGGAGACCAAGCCATATGTAGATTTTTTACCGTGATACAAAGGATGGTATATAATTGGAAACATTGCTGTTAGTTTCAGGAAAGAATTTTAGTTGCCCTTATTATCCATGGATAGAGTTGTTCAGCATAAACTGTTAATAATATAGAGTTAGGTCATCTTTAGTATTTTAGAGCTACCTTCAATGGGGTTATATTACAGGCGATTAAATTTTTTGATTGGGTATATGCTGCATCTTGCAGGAACTGCTTTTACCATAGATATATATGCTGAATCTCTTATGTATATTAACTTGCTGGTTCATGTTAGTTCATTCAATAATTAATAATTGTTTCTACATGGCCCTGTTTTCCCCCATTGAGAGCAAACCCTTCCAAATTATTATTGTATGTACTAATAAACCTATGAACTATTGATTTGAACCAACCTAAAGTTTAGGTACTGTGGATGTGGATAGGGTTGATCATGTTACAGTTTAGTCAGAAAATCAAACTGAATCACAACAAAAGTTTATTGAAACTGATTTTTTTTTCTTGGAATCAAATTAACTTTTATTTCCAAAAAACCATAAGTACAAACCGATCAAAAGATCCAGGTATAGATCCAGGTATGAAATATCAAAGGGACAAAACTAAGTTACTCTATGCAAAGAGAATCCTTATCAATGTGTGTGTTGAGTGTCCTATTGAGGGCACATCTATTGACAATATAAAATTTAATGTTCTCAATTAAGTTTGGCTGCATCTTCGCTTGAGTAAAAATCAAGGCATTTCGTTGTTGCCATATGTCATATAAGGTTTCAGCAATAGCCACTTTTAAGATTTTTCTACGTCAGCCTTTTTGTCTTGTTTCTCTAGTCAAGCACTGCATCTCTTCCTTCCAAGCCTTGGACTGTTGTTGGAATCCCATCCAATTCAGAATACCTGCCCATATTGGTTTTGTGGTGCAACATAAAAAATACTGTTCTATATTTTCCTCCTCCCGACAGAATGCACATTTCTAATCAGTGACAATGCCAAAGTTGAGGATTCTCTCTTTCGTGTTTTTCTTTCCATTAGAGTCATCTAGAGGTTAAAAAGGGCCCTTGGTCTCGCATAATTTTTGTACATGATCTTTCTCCAAGGAACCTGTTGTTTCACCCCTCGAAGGCTGCGATACATCTTGGTAGTATGGTAATTCCCAGTCTGAACCACCTCATTTCAGTATTGGGTCTGTACTAAGTTTCCTCTGCATTTCACCATGCTTTTCAACAACCAAGAGTAGTTAGCTTTCGGCATCCATGTCATGATATCTTAAGCTTTCAAATAATAGATGTTGATCCATTTAACCCAAAGTTTATCAGCTTTGGATTGAATGTTCCATAGCAGTGTATTAGAACCGATTTTAATTTGGTTATAATCGAATTCAACCAAATTATTGGTTTTGTACCCCGGTTTTATTGAACCATTTTTTTAAAATAGAACTATTTGTTTAGGTGAATTGAAACGTTATATATATATATATATTTTTTTTGAAATAATTAATAAAAAATTATTTTAGATTTTTTATTTTACCATATTTTTTGTTGATAAGCATGTCTTTTTTCCACTATTAGGAAATGTAATGGTGTTTAAATTTAAATTAAAATCATAAACCTTTCAAAAAAATTAAAAAGCATATAGAATTTAATTTTAACGAATATCATATGTTTCAAATACGTGTTTAAATTAGTCGTCTAAAATTAAATTAGACGGTGCTTGATTTATCTTTAGATCCAATGATTTTTTGTATTAAAAAACAATTCAAACCATATTTCAATTTTTATTGTTTTTACTACATTTACATTTAATTTTATTGCTATTTTATATTTCTAATATTTATAGTTATTTGAGTATTAGGTTGGATGAGGTAGCTCAACTAGTATGTACTAATTGAGATAAATGAGTGTAAACTACTAATTTAAGATACTATTTGAGATAAATGAGTGTAAGCTACCGATCTAAGGTTTAATCCATGTCGAGAATATTTATTTATTATATTTGTGTATTAATGTAAATAAATTATTGATATTTATAAATTAACAATTTTGATTAAAAAAAAGTCATAACATGAACTAATAAACCTATCAACTAAGATCTCTGAAATATTTAAATTGAATTCGAAATTGATTATAAAGTTTATTTGTTGAATTGATGAAAACTACCACCAACAAGTATAACAATATTTAAATGTTGACTATAGAATTATATAAGTGATAATTAAATATTATTTAAAATAGTTATTTTATTTTTAAAATAAAAACTATTTAAAAAAATATTTGTGTACATGTTAGAAAAAGTATAGATGCGTGGCACACATGTTGGTAGAGGTGGCCAAGGGCTTTGGAATTTGTGGTGGTTTAAGGTAAGCTCATGATGGTGTGAAGTCCTGTTTTAGAGTGTTTTCTATGAGGTGTTAGCAAGCTCCATAAGAAGTAGTAATTGTTCCACCTTAATTGAGAAAGTTGTTGATTGCCTACTTCTTAGGGAATTGTGACCAGGACTTCATGCACATGCAATTATAGACTATACGCATGACATCCTACACGGTTCTTATTAGGGTGAGCCACCTACTAAATGGGGTTTACGCTTGGGCGATACATTCTGGGGCGGGCTCCTGATTAGGCTTAGCCCCGTATCTTCCTATTGTGGAATTTTACAAATATATCATTACATAGTCCCTCAAGAATGAGGGCTTGTAAAGGGCTAAGTGATAAAACTCTCCATCTCTTTCAAGCGATATGAGTCGAGTCTCTTAGTTAGGGGTGAGTTCCTTAGTTAGGGGCGAGTCCCCCGGTTAAGGGATGCATCATCAAGCTCCTTCCAGGTGTCTCTTGCGTAACTCGTATGTTACCCGAGGGATGTCAAGTATCAGTCAAGTGACTTTTAGAGACGGCCAAATGTCATTGAGTTATAAAATCTTGATCCTTAGTGAGAAATAAGCGTGCATGACATTTAATGCTGCTCATGATGGTTTTCCTGGGGGAAACTCAGTCTAGCTTCTTTCCTCACATGTGTCCTTGACATGTGGAACCCTTTCCACTTCTTGCAATAGTTGCGCTATTAGGAATGAAAGTTGCTTATGTTATTGGTGTTTTCCTATAAAGAATATTGATTTTCTTTTCGGAAAGGCATTTTCGTCTCCCTTCCATTTTAGAATTTCTAATTTGTTTAACCATAGAAAATTCATATGTGCTTCTTTGAGTTCAGATAGGAGAGGAGAAGATTATGGGGTTTATTAGTTTCTTAGGGATTCAAATACTACAACTTTTTGACCTATTCTCTCTCATAAAAAATTGATGGCTAGGAAGAAAGCTCTGTTTGTGCATGTTCGAGTCATTGTATCCATATATTCCAACTTTGATAGGATCACGAGGTTTCATTAGGATATTGAGTTTTCATGTATGGGGCACGAGGAGGATGTAATCTTGGAGCCCTACTTATAAACATAAAGAGCCAACATAGAAACCTTGGGTGGTTCATCCACCCCTTATTTTTACTTGCATTTCCCTGTTATACATGAATTAAGGGTTCTTATAGCTTTTATGTTTTTGTAAGCAGACTTCCTAGCTATTGCTAATGTCACCCCTCCCAACTCACCCCCAATGTATGGAGCACCATTAGGGCCATTGAGATCATCTATTATTATTTAAACTTCCTCCCCACCGTCAGGATAATCCTTTATTTTTATCATGTAGAGATCCTCCCAATTTGTGGTTGGGTAACTCCACACCATTTGTCTAGTAGAGGTTTGCTGGAACCATACATGGAGCCTTATGAGGACTAGAAAGATATATTCATGCAGTTCAAAGGGAGAGACAACTCTTCCATGCTGACCACTGAGGTGACATATATATTTCACTTTCCTCTGTTGTGGACAACTAATCCTCAGCTCATCAAGGGAATAGAATCCAGTGGCCTTTCCCTCCCTTGAGCGAGAGGTGATTCAGGTGTTAAGTTGCTTCTAGCTTATGAGCTCTTTTACTCTAATCACTCTGGAACAAGAAGGTGACAGTGGGGTATTGAAAGGAAACTTCTTACTTGAACTCTTCCTTACTACTTTATATGTTTTAACACCATCGTTTTGCAAAGGATATATCTAGAATCTTGCTTGATAAGAGGAGGAAGAGCCTGGTTTGGATGTAGGGTGAATAATGGCCTACGACTATCCCTCAGGATGACCCTAGATACTTATTGGCGATTGGAAGAAAGATACAGGACGAGACGTCTTGTGATGGTGATGCTCGTTGTTCCAAGAGCTAGAGGCATGAGAAGGGTCCCTCGAGAGTCCACCAGACAATATCCAAAGGAGAAAAGACGGGTGGGAATACTCTTTCGTTGGCTGGGGATCCTCAACCCTCATTATGGAACGACCCTTATTTCAATGCAGTAAAGTTCACCAGACATTGTCGCCCCTTTCCAAATAATTTCCCTAGTGAATATCAATCAATTCACAACAAGTATTATTCCTATTTAACGAGACTTTCAGATGCTTAAATGTTGATATGTCTCTTGATAGAGAAAGTATAGAGGGAAAAAATATCCAGTCGATTGGCGAGTTGAAGTCTAGGCTTAATTTTATCATATGGTGCATTCAAGCGCGTTAGAGAACGATGACATCGATGGCAAATGAGCGGGACAATTTAAAGTCCTCTTGAAGAATGTTGATTTAAAAGCATATGTCCATACTGAGGAGGGGGACGTTTGAAGGGATCTCTCAAAAAATACCCCAGTTCCTTAAAAGATCTTAAGAAAGAGGCATCATCACTCAAGGAAGAAGTTGTGGCCGCTTTCAGTCAATACTCTAAGATGGCGAAGGAACGTGTAATCTTCTTCTACTCGAACCTGGACTTGAGTCGAATAGACATAGTGTTTTTCTCTTCCTGACTTAGTGTTTTTCTCTTCCTGAATCTTTTCTAACACGGTTAAGTGCTTGCACCTTAGAACCGGCGTTCTGATGCCAATTGAAGGATAGAAAAACACTTAGAAAGGGGGGGTTTGAATAAGTGTGACTTTAAAAACTCTTAAGATAAAAACAATTGCACAATGATTTTTATCCTGGTTCGTTTTTAACGAAACTACTTCAGTCCACCCCCTTAGAGTGATTTACCTCACCTGAGGATTTAATCCACTAATCAACCTTGATTACAATGGTTTTCCACTTAGATACCCTCTAAGTATTCTAGAGTATTCTAATCACACCTTGATCACTCTAGGAACCTTTTACAAATGAATGTAAACAAATTCTTACAAGAGTATTACAATGCTTCTTAATAAGCTATAATCACAACTGTGATATTTCTCTTAAGTTCTAAGCTTAAATCTCACTAAGATATTACAAATGAAGTGAGGTTGAAGATGAAATTTGATAGCTTTGATTCAGCAGTGTTTCAGCAAGTATGAAAGAGTTGTTCGTAAATTCGTAACCCTGCTTATGATCAGAACTTCACTATTTATAGGCATTTTGAGAAGATGACCGTTGGGAGCATTTAATGCGTTGCGTGATCCGTATAGCATTGCATTTAATGTTTCACTCTTTTGTCAACTACCTCGAGCCTTGCTTTTCCTGCTTTAACTGACTTTGCCTTTAATAGCTTCTAACGTTCCTTTTGTCAGTCAGCGTAGCCTGTCATCTTGTACTTGCTTCTGATCTGATCTTTGTAGATACAACGTTTGAATTAATCAGAGTCAAATAGCTTGGTGCAGAGCATCTTCTTGTCTTCTGACTTTGAAGTGCTTCGAGCGTGATACCATAAGAACTTCAATGCTTCTGCTTCTGAACTCAAGTTCTTTTGATGCTTCAATAGACCATGTTCTGATTCTGCTTGACCATCTTCTAATGTCTTGCGAGAGCATGTTCTGATGTTGCATACTTGAACCTTCTGAGTCAGTGCTTCTTGCGTTGAATTGTGCATACTCTTTATATATTTCCTGAAATGGAAAATGCATAGGATTAGAGTACCACATTGTCTTATACAAAATTCATATATAATGTTATCATCAAAACTAAGAATATTGATCAGAACAGTTCTTGTTCTAACAGATCCATCGTGTTTGGTCGCCTCAAAGGGTGGCAAAAGATTCCTCTTTGAGGATCCAACACGTTTGATCACCTCAAAGCGCGATAAGGATCCCTCTATAAGGATCAAGCATGTTTGATCGCCTCAAAGTGCGGAAAGAATCCCTTTATAAGGATCTAGAGTGTTTGATTGCCTCAAAGGACGGCAAGGATCCCTCTATGAGGATCTAGAGTGTTTGATCGCCTCAAAGGATAGGAAAGATCCAACTTTATCTTGCCTATGAGGGTAATTTCCATAAGTTTCATGTATAGAAAGGGGGACGAAAATGCAAATAATTCAAAATAACAAAATGAGGAGCCTCATTAAAAACTCTTGCCCCCATACAAGGTGTAACACCCCAATTTAGATTATATCATTATTTAGAATTTTTATGAATTTGGGTGATTTATTTTATTGATAAATATTAATAATTAAATTATTTTAGGTGGTTAGGGTGTGTGACCATGAGGTAGAGGGGTGTGGAGAGTAATTAAAGGCTGGTGGAGTAATTAAATTATTAAAACTATTTAATAATTAGAATAAAAAGGATTTTTGTGATTTATTTAATTAAAATAGAAGAATAGAGAAATGAGAGGTAAAGTGAGAATCATGGAGAATAATGAGGATAAAATAGAGAGTTAGGGGAGTAAGTGAGGGCAGAATGGGGAAAAAAAGCCCAATTGGAGAGTTAGTTATTATAAATAGAAGAATTAGGGATTAGATTAGGGTTTTTCTATCAATATGTTTTTTGAGAGCAACTTTGAAAAAAAGGCAAGAGGCAAAAGCTTGGATAAAGGTTTAGAGCTTGAGGGAGAAGAACAAAAATTCTAGGAGGAAATCAATCGTTGTCAGGAGAACAAGGTAAGGGTGGGAATTCAGTTCAATGATAGGGGTATGAATGGAGGGATAAATTAGGATTTCATTCTCTTTTTGATTATATGATGAATTTTGTGTGTCTTGTATGTGTGTAATTTTCTATTTTTATGATTGAACATACATCCACAATTGTTGCAATTCCGAAGGTTTTAGGCATAACTTTAAATAAGTGATTTGATGATCTAATTGTGTTAAATTGAGAATGCGACTGCTGACAGAATGGACGTAACTTTTGATTCGTAAGTCTAAATGACGCCCCGTTTGAAGTGTTGGAAATTTAATGCAATTTAAAATCAAATAGAATTATTTTTAGGGGCTCAATGTGTCGTGATAACATGAATAATTGATGAAAGTTGTACAGATTTGTTAGTGTTATCTTGTGACGATGTTATGATGTTGAGAATGTTAATTATAATTGGTTAACAATGCAAATTTTGAATTTTGATGATGTTGATTATGTTGTTAGTGGCATACATGGTCTGTATAGGGGTCAATGTGTATGTGTTGTTGTTTCATGATTAAGAGTCCCTGCATTCTTGTTGACTAAACCTCGGTTCTTTATGATGAGCCTTGATCCTATGGTGATGGTTTGGGTGCGAGTAGCTAATTTCTATTATGGGGGATTAGTGAAGCGTTACCTATGGTGATGGTAGCGATTTTGGTGTGATCTAGTTCCAAGAGGGAATCGATCCTATGGTGGGGATCATGGAGTGAAATGAATCTAAGTGTTCATAATTTGGTTCCACATGCATGTTGAGTCGTTTGTTGAGTACATTTGCATTTGTGATTGCATCTTGATGATTTATTATATCTTATGATGTGTGGATAAGAATACTTAATATAGTTATGTTGTCGTGATTGGTATGTGATGTTGTTAATTATTCTACTTCCAATTATCTTTACTGTTGATTATTGAATTGTATTCCCACCCCTTCTATTTGAATGTTGCCTTTACATGGGCATCATGTAGATAATCATGAGTAGCTTGTTGAAATAAGTGGAAGATATCCTTGAGGTTTCTTCTGTATTTTATCATTTTATTTATTAGCATCTTGCTCTGGTTATGTAACATCGGGTTGGGAACAATTTTTTAATTCTTATGTTTGTTGTGTTTAAGAGATTTTAATAGGTTGAACTCTTGAACCCCCGTATACAAGGAAAGGGAAGTTTATGGCTAACTTCCAACCAAACAGTCAAACAAGGAGTGAAGCAGTGAGTCTTCCTTCCAAATGATGGACCGAAGCGGTTAGTCTCCCTTAAACTTAGAGTCGTTAGTCTTCAAGCTTCCAACCAAAGATTTTATGACAGTCTAATCTTGAACCTTGTTAGGCTTTTAATATATGGATAAGCTAACAAACCTAACATTGGTTTTATACCGGATTAACCAAGAACATGTGAGATTTTATAACGGGCTAATCTCGAATATAAACAAGCTTTTATCACGGGTTAACAAAGAACCTAAACGAAGACTTGCTCACATAACCCCCAAACCAAATCTTTTTATGGGTTTAGTGATAACATGAAAATACATAGTATATTTTGAATCGATTCACATGCATTTTAGTGTTAATTTTATATGCTCTTAGTTTTTAGGTTTTGATCGTCCAAGTTTTCTAGTATGATGTAGGCATAAAATTTACTCTTTAAAAGTGCCAAAGTGTCTGTATTGGGCAATCGATACACCATTGTTATCAAATTCAGAATATTATTGTACTTGGATCAAGCTTTTAATTCAATCTCACATTTATTCTACATTACGAAGTTTTCCGTTCAAGCCATTTACTTTATCGCACTGCTTTATTTCTTAGTAAGTTTTCTATTGCTTTTATCTTACCGCATTTATTCGTCTTAATTTCAAATATTGCAATTGTTATTTAAATTGTTCCTTTCGTTATTGTTTGGTATCTTTGGTTTATGTTATATCGTATGCTAGTGTTGTCGACGCCTTTACTTTGATTTTGCACATACTTGTTATATTGCATGCTAAAGCTAATTTAATTTATTCTACAAATATAATGTTCATGTTTTTCTCAAATATCATTATGTGTTTGATTTCAATTATGTCCGGCTAAATCCTTTGAGCCCGGTATTTGAGGACTGTCATTCTGACGAGACTCAGTATTAAATTGGAATAAAAACCTTATTTTTAAACTATTTTTCTGGTTCTTTTTTAATGGAATATTTCCAAAGGTTTTACGTTACGACGGAAACACTAAGGTTTCAAACCAATATAGCAAGAGTGTGAGGCTTATACCGGATAGTAAAAATAGGATAGTAATTTCTAAAAGCAACGAGAGCACTTTAGAATTAATTAGGATTTGTTAGATTTTCAAAAAGTATTCCTAAACTTAAATGGGTGAACGAGAGTAAAATGAAGGTTGAGAAAAACACAAGAAATGAGGGTTTGAATTAGGTTTTCAAAAACTTTTTCTTTTAGAAAAACTATTCACCAAAACAAAGGAGAATGACACTTTTGATTTATTCAAGTTCACCTTAAAAAAGGTTAATCTTGTCCACCCGCCAAGGTGATTTCGTCTAAGAAAATGAATTAATCCACTAATCTTGAAAGATTACAAACAACCTCTAAGAGTCTAGAAAGATACCTTAGTCCTCTCAAGTATTCAGACTAACAACTTAGTCACTTGAGGAAAAAAATCTCAATAGATTTACAATAGAAAATGTTTACAAATATTGCTTCTAGGGAAGCATATTAAACAAAGTTTAAGAACTAATACTAACACAATAATGAGCAAAAGCTCTTGTGTTTTTTAGATTCTCTTAGAAATAAATTTCTCTCTATGGAGTGTTTAGAATAATATCTCCTAAAACTCTTCTTTCTTTTGCTTTTCTTTCACGTTGAAGTTTTCAGTAGATGAACAGCTTAGCAAAAATTCATGTTCTTCAATGGAGAGTGCTTCTATATATATAGTCCTAAAAAGTAGACCGTTGAGAAGGAAAAATTTTCACTTTCCATACCAGCTAGCATAACGGCTCAAATGAGATCGTGGGAGACAAGAAGCACACAATTCTTGTGGTCGTACACACATTCTTGTAGTAGTGGAGAAGGTATTGTACTGTTGTACCAGTTTTCTTCTAGCACAAGTTTCAGATCTTTCCTTCTTAAAGATATACTTCTGATCTGAAATAGTGAGAACATATAAAAGATCAAGTAATGTGAAATTTTCCAAAGCAGTAGAGTCTTTAGAGCCAGAACCTTGTCTAAAGCATATTGAAAAGAAAACTCTCGGTTAAAAAGGAGTCAACACATAGGGGAAAAGGAGTCAACACACAAATTGATTTACGAGTTTTTCACAAGATTGTGCAATTTAGATTTAGGTGAGTGAAAGCTTTGAAGAACGGGGGTTTCTATCAAATGAGTGATGCTAACCGAAGTATCACTTTGGTAATCTTGGATCAAGATACGTTCGTAATTTGGATTTAGCCGACTGAAAGCTTTGAAGAAAAGGATTCTGTCGAAGAAGTAATGGTAACTAAAAGATTAACTTGGAATTGTTGGGTTACTTATCGAACTCAAGATCAAGGGAAGAGAAGAAGATAAGATCAACATCAACCATAGAGTTTGGAGGGTTGGATTGCTATTTTTTCTCTTGCAAACTACATTTGTAAAGGTTAATTTTTCATTATCTCAATTCCTTTGGAATTGGGGGCAGACGTACCCATAGCAAGGTCGATTGGGGAACTACCTAGAGGTGTCAAAACGGGCTACCCGGCCCGCATCGGGCCGACCCGTGACGGGCTCGGGCTTTTAGCGGGCCGGGCTAAAAAGCCCGGAATTTAAACGGGCTCTAATTTATTTGTTCAAGCCCGGCCCTTTACGGGCTATGGTTATTCGGGCCGGCCCTTATTATATTAAATATTTACTTTTTAATCAAAAAAATGATTTTTTTTAATTAAATTTGTAAATTTGTACTTAAGTAACTTATGAAAAAAAATAAAATAGATAATTTAGTAGTGCTAAACTGTCAAAACTAACAGATGGAAGTGAACTGCTGTAGTGAAATGTCAAAGTTAATTTTTTTTAGCAACAAAACTTAGTGATACATGATAATACAAAGTAACATGCTGAACTTATTATCCCTACAAGCTCACTTGCATGTTGTTGCACTATCTTACATTTTTATATTATCATTTACTTAACTATTTCAACATAGTAAAGGTATTTCAACATTTTCATTTACTTTCTTTTTCTTATACTGTCTTACTTTACATATTTGCATTAGTATCATCAATACAAATCATGTATTTATTATTGAGTTTAGCTTTAACAATTGAAATTTAATAACAGCTTGATTATAAATTGATTTTAGCTTTAACAGTTGAAATTTAATAACAGCTTGAATATAAACTTTTGCTGTATTCTGTAGTCAAACATAAGTGGAATTTAATAGATACTATTTTGGTAATAATATTGTTCCAACAATGATATTAGTATCACTTATAATGGGAATAGTCATTTATACTTTTCTCACTCATTTCACTTTGGTGTAGAGTGTAACAGATATTTTGTTAAAATAAAATTAAATAAAATAAGCGGGCTACCCGCAACCCGAACGGGCTAGCCCGGTTAAACTTCGGGCTTTTAACGGTCGGGCTTAAAAGCCCGGATAATAATCGGGCTCTAATTTTTATGTTCAAGCCCGTATTTTTTTACGGGCTTTTGGCCCGGCCCGGTTTGTCAAGCCCGTTTTGCCAGCTCTAGAACTACCTACACAAATCCTTCTCTCTCTCTCTCTCTCTCTCTCTCTCTCTCTCTCTCTCTCTCTCTCTCTCTCTCTCTCTCTTACGATTACTTGCAAATTGTAAAAATGTTGATTGTGCAATTGATACATATAGATAATTTCTATGTCTAATACTTAAAATTGTTTTGGTTGAGTTGATTGCAATCTATGTGATTGTAATTGGTTTCTCATATCAACAAAATAGAAGAAAAATTTGATTTGAATAGGTTGCAATCTAAGTGTTCGACAAATTGCTTAAGTATATATTTGTTTAATTTTTCATTGGAAATTGATTACTATAGTGTGATTTATATTCAAACTTAGTTGTTGAAAATATATTGATTGTTTTTCTCATCTTACATATTTGTTCTATCGGTTTATGCATATTCGGTCTTTGAAATAACGGTTCAGAATAGACGATTGTCGATTCGGGATTGTTTTTGCACGCCATAGTTAAATATTTTTCAAAACAAAATTTTTATCAGAAAATTTTAATTTCGATCTATTCATCCCCTGTAGATCGTAGCCTATAGACTAACAAGTGGTATCAGATCCTGGTTTATCTTGTGCTTCGAAATCGCTTATTAGATAATGGATTATGAACCTACAGTGGCGTATAATAGAGCGCCCAGTTTCAATGGCAAACAATATGGTTATTGGAAATATTGTATGTGTATTCATCTAAATCCCATTGATAGGAAAGTATAGAGCACCGTCCAAAATGGTCCCTTTTAAATTACTATGACCAATGCGGTCGACGTTGTTGTACCTAAATTGGAAATACATTGGGACATGGAAGATGATAAAAATTGGTTGTATGATTGGAAAGTAAGGAATGCTCCCATATCCTCTTTAGGAGTTGATTAATTGTATCGTGTTTCTCACTATACAACAGCTAAATCTATGTGGGACTCATTGCAAGTTTCCTGTGAGGGTACTAATGAAGTCAAACAAGCTAGAATCATTAGTTTGAATCAAGAGTTTGAACTCTTTCATATGAAGCATGGTAAAACCATTACCGATATGAAAAAGAGGTTCACTCATCTTGTAAATCGTTTGACACTTGGTAATCTCGTTTCTATTGAAATTTTTACTAACAAAATGTTGAGATGTCTTAATAGGGAATGGCTACAAAAGGCTACCATAATCTAGGAAGCTAATGATTTTTTGACATTATACATTTCTATTTTGTTTGGAAAGCTTAAAGAACATGAGAAAGAGATCATTTGCTTAGAGAAACATGAGAAGAATATTAAGAAAGAAAAGAACAAGGATAAGGAGATAGACAAGAAGTCCATTGCTTTTATGACTTCTAGTTCTAAGTCCCCAACTAACAATCAAAGATGAGAGTGACTCTAGTGATGATGATTGTTCGGATGAGGAAGAAATGGGACTGCTTGTTAGAAGATACAATAGTATCTCAAGAAGAATGGAATAAATCATTCAGACAAAGGTCTCATCAAATATACAACACAATCATATTCCTCAAACCAAGATGATAATAAGAAAGAAAAATCTAAAGGTCCATGCTATAATTGTGAAAATGTCAGTCACTACAAACCGGATTGTCCATTGCTTAAGAAAGACAAAGGAAATAGTCAATACAAGAAGTCTAGCAAGCCTAGAAGAGCATACATTACTTGGAAAAATGATGGTGAATCCTCAAGTGAATATAGCTCAAGTGATAATGATGAAATGACAAACCTTTGCCTCAAGGCTCATTATCATAAAAGGAATAATGTAAGCCATTTTAAATATAAACCTATTGATAAAATATCCTATTTTGAATTACAAAGTGCTTTTGAAAAATTACATGGTGAAGCCGTAGATACTTTTAAAAGGTTAGCTTCAAATAAGAGAATATTTTCATACTTATAAGCTAAATTTATAGATACTGAAAAATAAATGGAAACTCTTAAATAATCCATGTTAGATATTTCAAAAGTAAAAAATAAGGATGAAGAGCCTTCTTGGTTTGGCTATGAAGCTTGTCATATTTGACAAAAAGATGTTAATACCCTAAAAGCCAAATTGAACAAGGCTTTAAAACCAAAGGTCATTGATGTTATTGATTCTATAAAATTTAAAAGATCTTTGAGTGTACCATACAAGAGGAACAAATTTGTTGAAAAGTAATCAAGTAGCAAAAGCCCTTCACACCATTATTTGACTTGTCACTATTGTTGCAAGAAAGGTCACACCATTACAAAATGAAAAATTTAGGAGTTTTTTTGTTCCTTAATGTGTTTTTCATTGATTTCCTAAGTTCAATATTCTTTCCACTCACCCTCAAGGACCCAATGAAAATTGGGTACCTAGCACTCTTAATTCACTTTGTAGGATAAATGTCTTGGCTCCATGAAGAGAATATGGGTTCTTGATAGTGAATGTTCAAGGCATGTGAAGAGTAACATTTCCCCTAGTAATTGACTTTGTGGCAAAGAAAAAGGGATATGTGACCTAGGAAGACAAAAACAAGAGTGTTACACTTTGTAAAGGTAGTATAGGTAAATTCCTCTTCTACTACTATCTATATTATTACTTGTTGAAGAATCCGTGCATATTACTTTTGATGAATATTGTCCTAGAAAAGTATGAAAAGGTGTTTATTTTCATGATGTAGGTGTATCTTAAGAAGACTACTTACTCAAAGACACCAAAGAATGAACTAATAAGCCTGAAGTGGTGAAACCTGAGGAGGAGTAAGATGATCCTAAATATGAGAAGAATGAAAGTCCAACTGAAGTGGGTGATATTCTGATAATTAAATCGACAATATTCTTGGGTACATCATCAAATACATGTCTACACTCTATAAGATAACTCAAATAGGGGATGTTTATGTGACCAACAATGCATTATCAAGGATGGTAGATGCATAGTCTCTTGATACTCTAATGCCCTTAAATAGGAACCTATGCAAAGATGGAAGTGGTAAGAACGTTGAAGTCTAATAGTATAAAGGCAATCTCAATAGTTATTTCAACTTTCGTTCAAAAGTTCAGTGTTCTCTAAGTGCATTCTCTGTCTTTCATCCGATGAGGTAATATCGTTTCACTTATCTCTTTGCTAGTAAGTTTTTATCCCTTGTATTATGTATCTATATCTCTTGAAATGTGAGTGCTTGTTTACATGATATATCTGATGTACGATGCAATCCCATAACTGTTCATTTTCCAAAGCTTCATTGATAACACATGAGTGTTTTCAATCTATATGTTTATAATGACGTCATGTTTTAGTCTTGTGCATTTCATCATCATCATCATCATCATTATATATATATATATATATATATATATATATATATATATATATCATAATGAAAATTCTTCAAACTGAATTAATTTTGATGATATTTTTGCTACAGCATGTTACTTAATTATAGGGTTAATAGTCATTTACCCCCTACAATGTAGGCGAGTTTTGATTTACCATCCTTTAAAAAAAAGTGTGATCACCCCCTTAAAATGTTAAAATTCTAGTCTTTTGTTGCCCCCCAGGTGGAAAATTACCCCCTGTAAAAAAAATTATTTACCCCTTGGTTTTTACACGCTTAAGGGGGTACCCCAAAATTACAGGAGGTAATCCAATTTTTTTAAAGGGGATAAATCAAAACTCGTCTATATTGCAGGGGGTAAATGAACATTAACCCTTAACTTTATTGCATCTAAATCAACATTTTTGCATAAACTTGCATATGTCTAACATGTATGTCTCAGTCCAAAACTTCATAAGTCAACCTAAGGTTTTGTTTTGTCAATAATTCTCTCCTATTTCACTTTTGGATAGCTTGTGTCAACTCCAAACTAGTATGAGTCAACATATTTTCATAAATAATTGTGTTTTTCAAAGTTGGTTTAGTAGGAGTCGACCCATCTCAATTTACAAGTCGACTCATTTGCGAAATTCTTGAAATATTTTTTTTGGTACACTAGGAGTCGCCTCCCACAGTCCATGGGTCGACTCCTTCGAAACATTCCACAACATCCAAAGTCTCTTCTCAAAAGGAGTCGACTCCCACGAAGCAATGGGTTGACTCCTTCACTAAAAAATTTGAATTTTTTTCTTTTAAAACATTAGGGGATCAATACATTTATTCTAAAGTCACTCAAACACTCTCTTCTTCCTCCCTACCAAATTCACCACTTCAACCATCTACCTCAATCAGCACAACCCTTTGTTGAAGCGGTAAAGCGGCAAGCAACAAAAGATTTGGAAGTATTCATCCGGGAATTATCGTGTCCACAGAGATTGGTGAGAAGAACTGTCGTTCGACTATCTCGCGTTCTAAGTTTCATGAATTGGGTGCGGAAAGGTAAATGCGGGAAAAGTAAATAAAAGCAGATAAACAATCTCAATAGTCTAAGAGAAAGAGTTATGGAATTGCATTTCGTTCTACCCGTCGAATACTTAAATCTGAAGATCTATCGCTCTACACTCACAATACGCGTCAACATCACCGGGCATCACTCGAGATGCCGCATCGGTGCCCATGTCTGCAACACCGACGAAAGCTCAACCGTACTATTCACATCAGCGATTTCTCCACCGACACAAACAACACGGAGGCATTAAACTCGATACCCACTACGATTGTTAGTCCTAAATCCATGTCTGCAACCCAGAAACTAACAGTTATCATTCCTAATCAAGATCTATGGTGTCCATGTCTGCAACAACACAAATCCAGAGCATTTAAGCAAAAAGATCAAGAACAACAACAATGATGATTTGTAAAGCGAATATATAAACGATCCCAAGATCCACAAATGTACATACAATAAGAGTAGAAATATACATACAACACCCACCATTGGAATGAAACAAAGGGAAGAGAGAAGATGAACCGGAAAGATCTCACCGGTACAATGAAATCGAGTCAGATCCATGATCAATCCACATGACGTCGCACCCAATGGTGTTTCCTAAGCCTCTAAACTACCAAAAAAGGATCAGAGCTCAACTTGTCAAGAAGAGGTGATCAAAAAACCTAAAAAAATCAGTTATTAACTATTTATACAAAACTGAGTTTCGCAGTGGGCGCGACGCGCCCTATTTCAGTGCGACGCGCCCTATATAAATTTACCAAACCGCCCTAGAGCGCGAAGCGCCCTAATCCGGCGCGACGCGCCCTAACTTCTGCCAGACTATGTTCTTCAAACTCAAAGAGGGCGCGACGCGCCCTACAGCGCGCGAAGCGCCCTGCACCAGAACAGCAGAATTATTTTCTCTTTGCTCTCGCAGCCGTGTCTTCGACACTTTATTCCTCAAGGCTCCGAAAACGCAAGAATACCTACAAAAATACAACAAAACTATCAAACGGTATAAAAGTATATGAAAATACAAGTATTCGTAAAGTAAACGTAATTACACAAAAACGGGGAATTATTCAAACGGTATTAACAAAAAGCATTGATAAGTGCCACTATTTACATACACAAAATAACTACAATTTGGCACTTAACAACTCTCCCCAACTAGAATCTGTTTGTCCTCAAACAGGGCCAAACACTCAAATCGCAAAAGTAAAAATCCAAAGAATCAAGAATCGACAAGATTTGGAAAAACAAAACAATTGTACGGTTCAAACAAAAACGTACGAACAAAGTAAATACTTACCACTATCCTACAACGACAACATGAAAATGAAACAATTCCTAAGTACAAAAATCATACAAAACATTCTAAACAAAAACAAGCTCAATCACGAATCACGCCTAGCAAAACTCATCGGTAGATGAAAAACACAGAAAGGTGAGGACTTTGAACACTCATCCAACAATCTTGCAAACAATGGACAAAATTTTGCGTTCATCTAAAAATAGTATTGAAAATGCAACGACACGAATCACAAGGGCTTTCAAGGTTGTAATGTGGCTCGGTTAACAAACAAGTGATAAGTCCTAAAGCTAATCGAAACAAAAACTTGCCTAAACCTAAGGGAGTAATTACTTCCACAAAGTTTCAAACAATACAATTTCAATCCAACTTTTCTCTTCATCACAAATTTCACACCAAACACAAAACTTATTAGCACACTCTTATTCAAAACTCTTTTTGTTCTTTTCTTTTTCAAGCTTTTCTCTTTTTTTCTTTCTTTTTCTTTTCTTTCTTTCTCACTTTTTTTTTTCTTTTTCTTTTTCTTTTCTTAACCTCACATCAATCACAACATAAAGAGGCAAACACCTTCTCCCCAACTTGAATTCAACCATAACATAAAGTGAATACTCCCTACTTTCTAAGGCAAGGTAAAAATCCAACTAAACATCATAGTTAAGGTCAAGAAAACAAAGATAATCAAAATCCATCAAAAAGGGTGAACTATGTCTCAAGTTCAAAAACAAAATGGACAATGACAAAAAGGCTCAAAGGGGGTACGAATGGTCACACACTCACAAGGTAAAATGACATTTGGCTTATGGTAGTTGTGCTCAAAATCAAACAAGTGCCTTGATCACTTTCGTGCATTCACAAAATCGATACAGACGAAAGATTAAACATAATAATATCCAGTTAAAACAAGAAATGTCGGTCACTCACATATATACACAATGGAAAGCCACCTCACATTTATGGTAAAAAGGGGAAACTAATTGTGATTCAAGTCATGAGCAAGTTATGCAAAAAGAATGAATAGTATGAAAATTGTACAAATGAAAAGTCTCCTAAACATGCTATGCTATAGAAAGCGATAAACGAGTACCTTGCAACGTACAAATTCGATCAATCATTACCGCACAACCGGCTTGTTGAATCAATCAAAATCGAAGAATTACCAAATGCGACTCCAAGTAATCGGGCCAAAATTTGAGTCTAAACACAAACAAAAGAATTAAAAATAAATTGATAAAATACTATACTATAAAGCCTTGGTGTAAGTGGGAAAAAGGCGAGCCGAGTGACCCGTTAAAAAGAGGTCACTGGCCAAAAGCAACCCAGCGCGCGACGCACCCATGAGCGCGCGACGCGCGCTACACCAGAAAAACCAGACCAGTCTAAAAAGACAGATTTTCCAGTGAGCCACCACTTAACACCTACACAACTCAATTACAGAAAAACAGAAAAATAAAACCGTTGGGGTGCCTCCCAACAAGCGCTCGTTTAACGTCGTTAGCTCGACGCCTTTATTGTTTTGCGAATGGTAAGAAACTTCCTCGCGGTACGCCAATGCTTTCGCCTCAAACGCAACCTAAAGAAAATGACCTGCCCAAACACTTAATCAAAACTATACGAAACTTAAAACATAAAACCATCGCAATGCGATTAATCTCAACCAATCCCCGGCAACGGCGCCATTTTTGTTGTGGCGGTAGAGCGGCAAGCAACAAAAGATTTGGAAGTATTCATCCGGGAATTATCGTGTCCACAGAGATTGGTGAGAAGAACTGCCGTTCGACTATCTCGCGTTCTAAGTTTCATGAATTGGGTGCGGAAAAGGTAAATGCGGGAAAAGTAAATAAAAGCAGATAAACAATCTCAATAGTCTAAGAGAAAGAGTTATGGAATTGCATTTCGTTCTACCCATCGAATACTTAAATCTGAAGATCTATCGCTCTACACTCACAATACGCGTCAACATCACCGGGCATCACTCGAGATGCCGCATCGGTGCCCATGTCTGCAACACCGACGAAAGCTCAACCGTACTATTCACATCAGCGATTTCTCCACCGACACAAACAACACGGAGGCACTAAACTCGATACCCACTACGATTGTTAGTCCTAAATCCATGTCTGCAACCCAGAAACTAACAGTTATCATTCCTAATCAAGATCTATGGTGTCCATGTCTGCAACAACACAAATCCAGAGCATTTAAGCAAAAAGATCAAGAACAACAACAATGATGATTTGTAAAGCGAATATATAAACGATCCCAAGATCCACAAATGTACATACAATAAGAGTAGAAATATACATACAACACCCACCATTGGAATGAAACAAAGGGAAGAGAGAAGATGAACCGGAAAGATCTCACCGGTACAATGAAATCGAGTCAGATCCATGATCAATCCACATGACGCCGCACCCAATGGTGTTTCCTAAGCCTCTAAACTACCAAAAAAGGATCAGAGCTCAACTTGTCAAGAAGAGGTGATCAAAAAACCTAAAAAAATCAGTTATTAACTATTTATACAAAACTGAGTTTCGCAGTGGGCGCGACGCGCCCTATTTCAGTGCGACGCGCCCTATATAAATTTACCAAACCGCCCTAGAGCGCGAAGCGCCCTAATCCGGCGCGACGCGCCCTAACTTCTGCCAGACTATGTTCTTCAAACTCAAAGAGGGCGCGACGCGCCCTACAGCGCGCGAAGCGCCCTGCACCAGAACAGCAGAATTATTTTCTCTTTGCTCTCGCAGCCGTGTCTTCGACACTTTATTCCTCAAGGCTCCGAAAACGCAAGAATACCTACAAAAATACAACAAAACTATCAAACGGTATAAAAGTATATGAAAATACAAGTATTCGTAAAGTAAACGTAATTACACAAAAACGGGGAATTATTCAAACGGTATTAACAAAAAGCATTGATAAGTGCCACTATTTACATACACAAAATAACTACAATTTGGCACTTAACACCCTTCATTTTCTTCAATCCCAACCATCCTAACTCCTCATTCCACTCTTCATATCTTTTCATACACCCCATTTTTCTCTCAATCATCCCATTTTCGTTTTCCCTCTCATACAAAACCCTTATTCTTAAATCTTCACAAACTTTCCAAATAACCCTTGATTTTCATCTTGTTTTTCCTTATTTGTGTTGTTAACTTCTGTTTGTCATTGATTTGGGTACTGGGTATTCAAAAATCACTTAAAATCCTCATTTTTTTTCTCTCACACATTTCGTCAAACACCTTGTGTGCTACCTTCAAAATCCGAAAATCATGCCTCCAAAAACCTAAAAGGGTAAGAGTGTTGTTGGTTCCTCCACATCAACACACGTGAGTGCTCTCTCTCTATCTCTATCTCTCTCTCTCTCTCCTTCTTCTTCTTCTTCCTGATTATGGTAAAGTATTTGAAAAAAAAATCATAAATAAAATTGTTGTGAATCAAGATGTTATGACCCTGTTGTTGTCGATACGCTACATATACCTGAGATTATTAATATCATGGAGCATCAACATATCAATCACCTTTTGAAGGTCAATACCGATTATAATGAAGACTTGATATGTGTGTTTTATGCTGGGTTGGAGAAAAGAGATGGTTCTACATTCCGATTTAAGATGGAAAATGAATCATATGATGTTACTCAAGAAGTTTGGAGAACCTTATTTGATTGTCCTATAGTTAATCGGGGTGCATGGGTCACTGATTCTTCACAGTATGAAGGATTTGATTGGAGGATTTATTTGAACTCGTGTCTCAAGGCACCAACACCTGATGAAAATTTGGACAAAAAATCAACTGGAAATCTGAAGAGAGATCCACACATACTTCACTGGATCGTTACACATGTGTTGTGTGCAAGGAAACGAGGTCACTCCCGCATTGATCAGTCTGTGGCACATTTGATGTATGTTTTTCAAAATAATTTTCTGATTAATTGGCCATATTATTTTGTTTCAAGGATGTTTACTATTAAAGAATGTAATAGAGGGTTCTCTTTTTATGTTATCCTTCGTTGATTGCTAAAATTCTCAAGAACTTTCGTATTGGTGTGCCAAATCTTCTTTTATTTCAACTAGCCAAACTCAAGATTTTAATATAACCAATATGATGAACATGGGCTATCATTGGGATGATGATATCAAGGTTTACTACTATCGTGTGAAGGGTCCCGTAGAGTGATCTACAACTATGATGACCCAAATGAGTTTGCTTTGGTAAATGAAGAGCAATCGCCTCATAATGAATAGAAACGGGTAGAAGAAAATGATCAACAGCATGATGTAGACATGCTTGATATAAACTATGGTGATGATGAGGCTTGGCTTTACCATTCGACATTTCCACAACCTAATGATGAGTCACGAGGTTAGAGAAATTGGCCGAACAACTCTAGGTCTCAACATGGTACATCTTATGAGACTCATTCTGGACCTGGTTTAAGTGGACATGAATCCACCATTATCATCAAAACATGTGTGTTCAACAACAAGAGTATCAGTGTGAAGAAACTTGCAGGCGTGAGGCTTTTGAAGTTGCTCAAGAAGAACACTTTCACCAAGTTTATGAACACATGACTGCACATGATACATATTTTGATAATTTTTCTTCCTATGCCACTGCACAATTTACTTGTATTCAGAATGACATGATATTTAACCATGGCTCCACTCAAATCGGGATCCACAACATGATGGATCTTCAAGACACACACCATGATCATTACATGCAGTTTTATAGGGAAATATGTGAATTCTTGAATGTTTAATATGGTGATCAATAGGGGGCTTGATACAAGGGAAGGAGACCAGAAACTAGGGGTTGTAGAGGTCGTGAGCATTAGTTGTATTTCTTTGTGGACTTGGTTGTTTTTTCATGCATTTCATTTTCTTTTCATGGTTTCATGTTGTTTTTAGTTTGAATTTATTATGATCAATTTGTAATGACTTGTATCTCCGTTTATATGAATTGTATGTTTGTTTTATGGCAATTCCTCCTTGACAATGTTATGTTTTTTAATGAACTACTATTGGCTTTGTCTAAATTGTTGGTTATTTATGTTCATACATTTTTTTCACCTTAACATCATTCTATGTAAGTGTTGTTTTTGTTGATCAAATTATCTTTGCAACGCCTCTGAGCGGTATATATGTGATTATGTGTTTTACTCGATGCTTCTTACGTTTTGTGGCCTTTTTCTCTTTTTGATGTAGTCAAAGGGGGGAAAGTTATTGAAAACCAAAGAACATCATATAGTTTTGCAAATACTAAAGGATAGATGCATATATTCAGGGGGAGAGATAATCAGAGACTACAAATGCGTCGTACGTTTTTCCATCATCAAAAAGAGGGAGTATATGAGTACAATATCCTCTCTTAGATGTTTTGAATGATGTCGAAACTAGAAAATATGTAGTGTTTGTACATTGAACCTTATCTCTCTATGTCTAGGTTGCATTTTCATCTTAAGACACTTTTAGATCGAGTCAAAGGCATTTGAAAAAGTTTAAAATGTCAAAAAAATGTTTTTTTTTGTGAAAAAACATGTTTGGAGTCAACTCACTCGTGGTAGGAGTCGACTCCCTGATCGTAAAAATAGCAAGTGTACTATTTTCATCGATGTAGTTATAATGGGTTTAACCCCAAGTATTGATCTCGAGGACTGCGTAGGAAATACAAATTTTTAAAGTATGATTCAATTGAACAAAAACTGAGGTTTTGGTTTTGTTGGATTAAATCCTTGCAAAGAAATAATGACGAGAAAATAAATTGACTTTTATTATCAAATATATGAAAAGCTAGGGTGAGTGGTGATTTGGCTTGTCACACTTTGAATTAAGATCTCTTCAACAAGTTCATAACATTCAGTTACCATATCCTTAGTATGTTTTCTCCTAAACCCTTAGTGAAAAAACCTTTGGTCTTCCAACTTAAATCCTAAGTCCTCGGAAACCTAAATTGAAGCCAAGCTTTTATTTTATCAAGATTATATGGTAATTATAGGGTATCCCTAGTCCTAGGTGATATCTACTATAATCAAATTATGCACAAATCCTAACAACTACAGTCCTGCATTGTTAGCCGTAAATTAATTCTTATTTGACCGATAAAGAAAACATGAAGAACATTGCATAATTTGACTGGATAATATAAACCAATGTATTGACGAAATCACAAATTCATAGTTATTACAAAACCAAATCAGGACCACCCCTAGCATTGGGGGGTTTAGCCTCTCATAATATTCAAGAAACACATAATAAAGAGTTTAGACATTTACTCAAAACTAATGGTGACTTTGATCTTCAATGGTGGAAACCCTTGAATCCCTCCGTCTCCAAAACTCTTGATGAATCTATCTTCTCTCCTCTGTAATTTTCTATCGTATGATGCAAAAAAGTGTCCAAAAACAACTACCAAATTCAACTAAATAGTCTCGGTACAAATCTCAACCAAGCGGAATGTCTAAAGTGCCCCCAAAGTGGAGGTTTAATGAAAAAACACTAAAATTAGAAGATTTCTCGCTCTCAGCAACACTGGCCGTGCAAGGCAGCACGGGCCGTGTTGGCCTCCATCCCTATTTTAATTTTCAGCTTCAGACCTCCTGACACGATCCGTGCCATGCAACACGGCCGGTCGTGTTAGCTCCCTGGTTTTTGTATGGAGAGAGTGATCTTTCTGACACAGGCCGTGTCAGGAGACACGGGTCGTGTTAGACTCCAGGTTCTTCGTTTTTTCATCTTTTCACCTTTGTCACCTTCCTCCATAGTTTCCATATCGCTTTAGACAATCCAACTAAACCTGAAACATGCACATAACCAAACAAGAGGCATCAAAAGAACCAAATTCACTTAAATTCAAACATGACTTAAAGAAAGCACCAAGAACAAACAAACCTAAAATACGCACACAAACATAATAAAATTAAACTCAAAGTGTTAACGTATTGATGGATTTGGACCAAATGCATGACAGAAATTAGGTAAAAATGGTGACCGATCACTCCCTCTGAAGCATATTTAAAATAAAACTCTGTCAAAATGGAGTCAACACATAAGGGAAAAGGAGTCGACACATAACACTAAGGAGTTGACTCCTGTAAATGCAAGCTTCTCAAGCATAGTGTGTTTTGATGAAGACAATATGGACATCAAGCTTTTATAAAGGATGTGCAAAAAGAATTTCAAGTATCAAGCAAAAATACATCTTTTCAAAGTCTTGAAGAAATTGTGAAGATTCAAGAATCAAGCTAAAGTGTCAAAGGTATAAACAATACTCACTTTGACATATAATTGTTCACAAATATATTTCCATGCATATCATAAACATACTACAAAGTGTCATCCTTCAAAAGTTCATTTAAAACCTTTTTCTAAGTTAAAATTCAAAATAAAGGTTTTAGGAACCGGGTTGTCCCTATGGGGGAACCGGTTCCCAGCATTCTCAGTTTTCAGCATTCTGTGTTTTACTATGGGGAACCGGGTTGTCCCTAGGCAGGAACCGGTTCCTCAGTTCAAAATTTGAATTTTTCTGCTGTAACGTTCAGCAGGAACCGGGTTGTCCCAGGCAGGAACCGGTTCCTACTGAACCAGTGTGTTTTTTCATTGCATGATCTTATTCAAACGAATCCATTTTCTTACCACTTGATCATTGCATTGTTTCATGGAAAAATAACCATTCAAAGAGGTGTTTGGTACATTATAAATACTACATATTTCAAAATCATTATTCACCTTCTTCATTAACAATTCATACTCATAAATTTCATTATTTTCAAGTGTCCACAAACCAGAATTTTTATATGAAACTTTCTACACACATTTTCATAGAGAATTCATTTAAAGTTTCATGCATACATTATTGTGAACACTTATATTCATTTTGAGAATTGTTTATTTGAAGAAGAAGATCAATCCAAGATTGATAGTGCTATACAAACTTCATCTAAATCTCTTGTAAAAATTCAAAGAAAATTATCTCCTTACTATCCAGGATTGTTGGAAGTAAGTGGTGTGTTTGAAGAGGATTGTTCTTCATTCACATTAGTGTTGATTGATCTTAAAGGTGTTAAGAACCTTTGATCACCCTATAGGTTAGATAGTAAGCATAGGCTTGTACAATAATTCTAACTATAGTGAAATCTCTTTCGTGTTTGAAAGGGGACTGGAGTACTCTCGGATTGTGAGGGGAACCAGTATATATCGTTGCGTTCTTTACTTTTCCGCACTTTATTGCATTCATCACCATTACCAAAGAAAAGAAAAGAACCTTACAAAAACCTTCAAACACTTAACCAAAAATTATTAGAAGTATTCTCATAAAACCGATTAAATTTTTTGAAAACCTAATTCACCCCCCCTCTTAGGCGCAATCTTATACTTACATTTGGCATCAGAGCAAGTTATAGGTAACTTGTTCCTAAAGATCCAGAATGGCTTCCGCAAATCAAAGACCAGTTTTCAAAGATGGTGGTTCTAACAACAAGCCTCCATTGTTTTGTGGTGAATATTTTGACTTTTGGAAAATCCAAATGAAGGCTCATCTAGAAGCACAAGGAGAAGAAGTTTGGGAGGATGTCCTACAAGGTCCTCATGTTCCTACAACGGTCGTTAATGGTGTTGGATCGGAGAAACCTAAAGCGTCATGGGATGATAATGATAGAAAAAGGGTTCTTGCTGACAAAAAGGCGATCAGTCTTCTTCATGGTGCTCTTAGTATGGATGAATTCTTCCGAATATCAACATGTACAACATCAAAGGAAATTTGGGATACTCTTGTAGAAACTCATGAAGGTACCGCTGAAGTTAAAAGGTCAAGGTTGAATACTTTAAGCCAAGAGTACGAACTGTTTAGAATGAAGCCCGGAGAAACTATTCTCGATTTGCAAAAACGATTCGTACATTTGACAAATCACTTGAAGGCACTTGGTAAGACTCTTACTACCGAAGAACTTAATCTTAAAGTGCTCAGATCTTTGACAAGGGAGTGGCAACCAAAAGTGACGGCGATATCCGAAAAGAAGAATTTATCAAAACTTACTTCCGCAACACTATTTGGAAAACTTCAAGAATATGAGACAGAACTTGGAAGATTGGAAAAGCATGAGAACTTAGAGAAGAAATCCAAAGGCATTGCATTAAAAGTAGATTCAATAGAAAGCAAAATGAAAGATGCATCGGATGAAGATGAAAACTTCTTGCTTCTTGTAAAAAGGTTAGGCAAATTTTTTGGTAATAAAAATAATATTGATAATACTAACTATGTCAAAAGAAAGAAATTCTCAAAGCATAAAGATAAAGAAGCATCCACTTCATCACAAGAAGTTACATGCTATGAATGTGGGAAACAAGGACACATAAAGCCGGAATGTCCAAAGCTTTCGAAGAAGAATGGATTCAAAGGCAAAAGGGAGTTCAAAAATAAAAAGGCCTACATAGCATGGGAAGATAATGAAGTAAGTTCCTCATCGGACTCCGATAGTGACGAAAGTGCAAACCTAGCACTAATGGCATCACACCACTCCGACGATGAAGAAGGCGAGGTATGCTTGAAGACCACTTCAAACCTATGGTATCTAGATAGTGGTTGTTCAAAGCATATGACGGGTGACTTAAACCAATTTTCAGATCTAAAGTTAAAGGCCAAGGGTTTTGTCACTTATGGAGACAACAATAAGGGAAGAATTCTTGGCAAAGGCAAAGTTGGTGCACCACCTTTCACATCCATTGAAGATGTTCTTTATGTTGAAGGACTAAAGCATAATCTTCTAAGCATTAGCCAACTTTGTGACAAAGGCTTCAAGATCAAATTCACTAAGGAAGAATGCTTGATCATCGATGAAGTCACCAATGAGGTAAAACTCAAAGGTACAAGAATTAATAACATTTTTATGATTTCTTTAAATGATTTATCTTTGAAAGTAAAATGTCTTTTGGTAAACAATAATGAATCATGGTTATGGCATAAAAGAGCAGCCCATATTCATATGGATCATTTAAATAAGTTAACCAAACATGATCTTGTTATTGGCTTACCTAAGATAAAGTTTGTCAAAGATAAACTATGTGATGCTTGTCAAAAGGGAAAGCAAACCAAATCATCTTTCAAACCAAAGAATGTGGTGACTACAACAAGACCACTTCAATTGTTGCATATGGATTTATTTGGTCCATCAAGGACAAGAAGCTTCGGAGGTAATGTATACGCTTTAGTTATTGTTGATGATTATTCTAGATATTCTTGGACTTTGTTTCTTGTGCAGAAAAGTGATGCTTTTAGAGCCTTTAAGAAGTATGCAAAACAAATCCAAAATGAAAAATCATTAAAGATTGTATCCATAAGAAGTGATCATGGTGGAGAGTTTCAAAATGCATCATTTGAAGAATTTTGTGAAGAACATGGTATCTCGCATAATTTTTCAGCACCAAGAACTCCACAACAAAATGGAGTAGTTGAAAGGAAAAATAGGTTTCTAGTGGAACTTGCAAGAACAATGCTTAGTGATGCAAATCTTCCTAAATATTTTTGGGCGGATGCGGTTAGTACGGCATGTTATGTTGGAAATCGAGTAATCATTAGACCTATCTTAAAGAAGACTCCATATGAACTCCTCAAAGGAAGAAAGCCAAACATTGCTCACTTTCACATTTTTGGATGCAAGTGCTTTGTTCTCAACAATGACAAAGACAATCTTGGTAAGTTTGATGAGAAATCCGACGAAGGTATATTTCTTGGTTATTCTCTTTCTAGTAAAGCATATAGAATTTATAATAAAAGAACTTTAACTATTGAAGAATCTATGCATGTATCTTTTGATGAGACTAACACTTCCAAAGAGGAAATAGTTGTTTGTGATGATGATGATCCTTTAGATTTACCCCCAGAAGAACCTTCAAATGATACAATTGTGAAGGCACCGGAAGAACCTTCAAATGATATAATTGTGAAGGCACCGGAAGTACAACAAGAAAGTGTTCAACAAGAAAATGTACAACAAGAATCAAACACCAATGATCTACCAAAAGAATGGAGAACTCATAGAGATCATCCTATTGATAAAGTTATTGGTGATATTAGTCAAGGAGTTGCAACAAGATTAAATCTCAAAGATGCTTGCTTACACATGGCTTTTGTTTCTCAAATTGAACCTTCCAAAGTTGATGAAGCCTTAGGAGACGATCAATGGATAAATGCAATGCAAGAAGAATTAAATTAATTCGAGAGAAATCAAGTTTGGGAACTTGTTCCTAGACCAAGTAACAAACACATCATAGGTACTCGATGGGTGTTTAAAAACAAACTTGATGAGAATGGTATAATTGTTCGAAACAAAGCAAGATTGGTGGCCCAAGGTTACAATCAAGAAGAAGGAATCGACTTTGAAGAAACATTTGCTCCGGTTGCAAGGTTAGAAGCTATTCGTCTTTTACTTGCTTATGCATGTTCTTTAAATTTTCAGCTTTATCAAATGGACGTCAAGAGCGCATTCTTGAATGGCTACATCAATGAAGAAGTCTATGTCAAACAACCCCCGGGATTTGAAGACTTCAAGAATCCTTCACATGTCTTTAAGTTGAGAAAGGCTCTTTATGGATTAAAGCAAGCACCTAGAGCATGGTATGATAGACTTAGCAATTTTTTGTGTGAAAAGGGTTTCGAAAAGGGTAATGTTGATAAAACTTTGTTCATTAAGAAAATCAAGAGTAACACTTTATTGGTTCAAGTCTATGTTGATGATATCATTTTTGGATCGACTAACAAAGAAATGTGTGAGGAATTCTCATTGATGATGCAAGGAGAATTCGAGATGTCTATGATGGGAAAGATGAACTACTTTCTTGGACTACAAATTAAGCAACTCAAAGATGGAATCTTTATCAATCAATCCAAATATTGTAAAGAACTATTAAAGAAGTTTGATATGGACAATTGTAAAGCAATGAATACTCCAATGGGCTCCGGTACATATGTTGATCAAGATGAATCCGGTACTCCAATTGATATTACCAAGTATCGAGGTATGATTGGTTCTTTATTGTATTTGACGGCAAGTCGTCCTGACATAATGTTTAGTGTTTGTCTTTGTGCTCGCTTTCAAGCAAATCCAAAGGAATCACATCTTATGTGTCATACCCCAAAATTTGCCCATACTCTTCTCCTGCACAAACCCAAATCAAAACACAATGCTCCTAAAACACACTCTCCTATACAAAAACTCCGAATTAGGGTTTGAATAATTCAGAGGAAAATCATTGAATCAATGGCTCAAGGTGGCTCCATAGGGTCACCAACATCCCAAAGAATCTCTGTGCAAAGTTTCAAGTCAAACAGAGCAAATTGAGTCCCTCAAATCCTGATTAGGTCAACAGTCAACCCTCAAGGGCAAAACAGTCATTTCAAGTCAAAATACAGTCAAAACTCAAGATATTTGGTCAACAACATCCTCATAAACCTAAAACCATCATTTGATCAAGGGTTGATCATGATGATGCAAGGAAAGATCAGAAAAGTCAAAAGGCAAAAGTTACTATTTTGGGCATGAACTGAAAAAGTCAACCAAACTTTGAAAATTCGCCAAATATTCATACTTCATCAGAAAAATTCCCACCAAAGCTCATGTTGAAGGGAATTCATTCCTCTATCCAATTGTCCAAGAATTAGAGCCCATAGATCAATGGTTTAAGAGATATGGCTTCATACATTATAGGTCCTTTTCAAAAGTCAACAAAAAGACACTCTTTTCAAAAGGGCATAGAATGAGAATGGAAAAGGATTTTGATATGAGACCAAGGGCACTGGCTAGAAGACTCTTTAAGGTTTCCAAAAAGTCTACAAGCTTGAAAAAATATTGAGATATGGAGAAATGGCGTGATATACAAGTTCATTTATTTTTCAGATGGGTACAAAGAGGAAAAAGCCTAAAATTCAAAACATTTCCAAATGGGCCTATATTATTTCTACCCAATCTTCATCATAAGCCCATGCACGCCCTAAGACTAGTTTTCTTTTTAGGTTTTTATTATTTATTTTATGGTTTTTATTATTTAAATCATAAATTAAACATATAAAATCATAAAAATAGTTAAAGATTTTAGTTTGCCTCAATTTCAATCAAATATATCACATTAATGATATAAAATTCGTGATCCATAGAGCTTGATTGAAAAATATTGGATTTGGACTTATTTAGAAGGTTTTAAAATATATTTCTAATCAAATTTTTCAAACTTGGCATAACAAGATTCAAGAAGATTTGATTGAGTTTTACAACCCTAAATCCTTCTCTATAAGTATATGAGCCAAGCCAAAGCATAGGGATTCACGAGTTTGCAGCCAAAAGACCTAACCCGAGTTCAAAAAGTCACAAAAATTCTCAATCACGTTTTCCAGTTGCAGGCGAATTCAAGGATTCCTTTTGATCAATTCACATCCCTAAGGTATCAAGGAAGCTTCCCAGATTGGTTTCGAGTCCTGAAGCGTTGCAGATCATCGCCAAAAACCCCACGGTTTGTCAAACCTTAAACTGCATCGTATCCATACATACACGCATCTTTAATCAATTTTAACTGCATATTTGTGTTTGTTAAGGTATTTAGATGAATTCTGGATGGTTAATTGTTTGTTTGCGCACCTATAGCGAATTATGCCATGAAAGAGAACTAGGGTTTCGTTTTAGGGATTTTTGTTACAGGTACACGTGAGCCAAATTGAGGCCATGGTTGTCTTCGTGAGATATGGACGAACACTCCCATGGCATCGCGAAAAGTTTTAGTTGGCATTTGCTTGGATTCGTAAACGCAGGTTTGTAGTGACGGACACCGTCCGTAGGTAAAGCTCTTTTTCAGACCTAAGGCGACGGACGGAGGTAGGAGATGACGTACGTGTCTCCTTCCCATTGGCCCACTTCGCGCGCGCGTTTGGTTCAAATCCGGGAAGATCCAGTGGATTAAGATGCACGCTGTACCATACTCCCTCACCATCTCAGCCATTGGATGCAGTCTGGGATCAATCCAACGCACCCTGAAACGAGGGCGCACCATGCACTTCATGCGCGTACCGCATGCGATCCCAGTTAAGTATTTCTCAATTTTTTTTATTTTTTAATTATACAACTCTTCTTATTTTATTTTTATATTAATATATATATATATTTTCAAATTATTTATTTTTGATAAACTAATTACATGTTTTATTATAAAAACTTTCTATATATAATTAATATCTATTTATTTATTTTATTTATTAATTTCACATATTTAATATATTTTGTTTATAATAATTTTATTTTCCTAATTGTATGTTCATATATTTAATATTTAATTACATATTTATTTTAATTATATATTTATTTGTTTTCTTATTTAATTTATATTTAAATTATTTATATTATTTATAAAATTCATATTTATTTTGTTTTAATTCCAAAAATTGCCTAAAAATTATCGAGTTATCATTATATTCTATTTGAATTCGAACCTGAATTTATTCTACACTGAATATTTCTTTCTTTGTGCCTTTTCAGGGTCGATTTCCAAATGCGCTCCGATTGTGCGCCCGTTCAAAATACGAAGCTAAGTATTCATTTTCACCGTTATTGTTTTAAGCCTATTTCGTTTCCTTTTAAATTAGGGTTATCTTTAGAACACTGCATACACTCACAATTATTATTTTGCCTTTGCCATCTTTCAGGGTTTACCTCCGAGGTTTTCCTCCTCCCTATCAACCTTATCAGATCAAATCAAAGCTAAGTATCCTCATTTGTCTTTACTATTATTTTTATATTTATTTATTCTTTATTTTTAGGGTTAATCCCTTCGCCCTCGAATCTGATAATACACTCACGCCTTATTTGTTTCTTTGCTCATTCCTAATGGTCGGAGTCGATGCTTCTGGCAAACCTTGCCCTCAACCCTGTCAGGCAAATGCCAAGCTAAGTACCTTATCTCTATTTCTACTTTTAATTTATTATTCTATTTTCTTTGTGGTTAATGAAGTTTGCCTTCGAACCGACAATGCACTCACCTTTTTTTTTTTTTTGCCATGTTTCTTTCTTTCCAGGGTTCGCCAATTGCCAAAGCTCGAATAGTCGGTAACCCTAAAACCTCGACCCTGTTTAATTATTACTTGTTCAGACCTATTATTTTATATCCGCTGGTTACAAATCCCCTCTCCTCCGCTGGTTTCATTTTCCCTTTCCCTTTATTGCTTTATAACTGCGTGGTTAGTAAAATAGGGAGTGGCAACCTTAAACTGACTAGAATAATTAATTACAAGATAATATATTTTGAATTGAATCACGTGATTGATGCACACACACACGCTTTTTGGGTAACCCTCTCTGTTGCCTGTTGCCTTGTTGCCTGTTGCCTTTGTGTTTTTGCAGAATAAGCCACGTCCCTCGAATTCGAAGATACCTCAGCCATGCTGCCTCGAATACTAAAGGTCATACGACCCTAAATGATGCTGCCTTCGATACACAATATGACCTCGACCCCCGGAAGTTGCCTACGGAAAAAGGCTGAGGTATCTTCTGGCTGCCTACGAAAATGGCTTATTCTGATCCTTGCCTTAGACTACCTGCCCTTCTATGGCATGGGACAGTCTTATGGCAAAGGATGCTTCGATGACCCTTCAACCTCCAAAAGAAAGGCTTCCTGCCCTCTTATGGCAAGGATAGACCCTTTCATTCTGAAAGGCTAAAAAGAGACCTATCATCTGAGTTTAAGATAATTGCCCCTAATTGTCTTGCAATGCTCGAACCTTTTTATTATATTCTTTCTCATAATTTTTCAAAAGGGCAACGCTTATTCACAAGCTAAAGTCCCTATCTCTTTCATCTACTCATTTTCTAAACAAACGAGCAAGCAAAGCAATTAAGAGCCCATGGAAAACCATGGATGCAAAGGGTGCCTTACACCTTCCCTTTGCATAAATTACCCCCCGAACTTAGATTTTCTTTAAAAGGTTTTTTTTCTGTTTCTTTTTGCCTTTCCGAATTTGTTTGGATAAAATAAAAGTCGGTGGCGACTCTTGCTTACCGCGACATTTCGATTGATAAAAAGTCAGTTCACCGTATTACAGAACTGGCGACTCCACTGGGGAGAATTTTCTTATAAAAGAGGGGTTACCTTAAAAGTTTAGGATTCACTTAAATGTTTTCTATTGTTTGCTTTGTTTGTTTTATTTTTCAGGGGCGTTTTGGGGAATTAACTGAAGGACGAATCCTATTCCCGGATTCAAGAACCCTTAAGATTAGGAGTGGCATAGTCATAAGGACCTCTTTCACATATGTGGGAGATGAGTCAGTATGAAGTTCACGCTTGAGTTAGGACTCCATAGCATATGCACACCTTTCTCAAATGAGGGAGGTCTATGTATGTGTCTATGGGTGCGCCGGAGCTCAAGGACCTTTAGTTACCCTTAACCCATCCTGGCCTTTAGGAACGTAGTGGGGGGACTACCCTTGACAAATGTTAAGGACTAGTCGCTACCCGATGCTACAATTCAGATAGGTTCTTTCTCAAAGTATCATTGCATGGTGCAAATGCATCATGTCCGAGGGTGCTTTAGAAGGGCTTACAATTCTGGATAACTTGTAGAACCTGTTGCTGAAATCTCCTTATCCATAGAAATGCCCTTGGGAAGGACACCTGATCAGACTCCATGCAAGCCTTAAACCAAAAATTGTGTGATTTGTGTGGATTTGTTTTTCTGTGATGCATCATGCATACATGCATTCATGACATGGCTAACTCATCTCAAGGAGAAAAAGGTCTTTTAACCATAATTTGTTTTGTAGGTTATTTAAATAATGGGAATCCCAATCAGAAAACCTTTTTTCCTCAACTTCAAGAGAGTACCTACTGCATTAAGACTCTTATGTGATGATATTACTGGTTCTCTTGTTCTTTCTGAATCTCTCAACAAACTGATGAGTTTAATGCGAACCAAAGTGGATGAAGCTCTCCTCAATTCTATGATGCAATTTTATGATCCTCTTCTCCATTGCTTCACTTATAGAGATTTTCAACTGGTACCTACATTGGAAGAATTCTCTTACATAATGGACATGCCCATACCTGATCAAATCCCTTACACTGGTGAGGAAGGAGGTCCTAAGTTGGAAGACATTGCTGCTGCTCTACACCTACCAAGATCAGAAATTAACAAAGTTTGGATTAACAAAAGAGACTACTCTGGGATACCTGTGGATTTCTTGATCGAGAAAGCTAAGATCTTTGCTAAAGCTTTAAGCATGGACGCCTTGGAAAGTGTTCTAACCCTGTTGATATATGGACAGGTTCTTTTTCACCGCTGCGACAAAGTTGTTGATAGGGCTGCTATCAAAATCTTCCTTAGCAAGAATCCTGTTCCTACTCTACTTGGTGATTTATTGCATTCCATCAACGCTAGAGTGACAAAGAGACGAGGTTGTGTTCTAGGGTGTATCCCTCTCTTACATAGGTGGTTTATTTCTCACTTACCCCGATCCTCAATAAAGAATGAAGAAGGTTTGACTTGGATTCAAAGGATTATGGAGCTTTCATACGACGACATCATTTGGTATCCAAAGAAATTCGAAGGAGTTCAGTTATATGACCGCTGTGGAGAGTTCCCTAATGTGCCTCTTCTTGGCATCCATGGAGGAATTACCTATAACCCTATACTTGCTCGACATCAGTTTGGTTTTGCTTTGAAAGATAAGCCCCGCTCCATATATCTTAGTGCGGAAAATTTTGACTATGGTTCAGATACAACTGAAAAAAAGAATCGCTTCACTAAAGCTTGGTATGAGGTAAAAAAGGTGGGTGCAAGAGAATTGGGAATGAGGATCGATACTCCTTCAGATCTTTACTTTAAATGGATTTATGACCGAGTCGTCGAGTTCGGCATACCACATCCATCTGACACACCCGTTGTTCCAAGGATCACTCCTCCTGAAGTTCACGTAGAATTGGAGCCTTATGTACCCGCTCCAAACGAAGACCTTGCTGCCACCGTTGCTCATTTAAGACAAGAAAAGGCTGATCTTGAGAAGCGTCTACAAAAGGTTGAAGCAGAAAAAGCAGTATTAGTGGCTAATGCTAAAGAACGAGATAGTATGCTTGACTATTTCTCTCGCAAGTGGAAGATTGAAGACTTTATCTCTCCTGAACAAATACAATCATGGGAGTTAGAGATTGATAGGCTTATTCAAGAAAAGAACGAGATGGTCAAAGCCCATAAAGAGGAAATCAGAGGATTGAAGAGAAAGCGCCGACTTGAAGAATGATTTCTTTTATTTTATATTTATTATATAGTATTTCTTTGATGTAACTTCAAAAAATAATAGTAACAAAAAACATATAATAAATTGGTTTTTATTTTTAATTAATTTATTTTCTTTTAAATGTGTTAAAAAGCCTTTGACTCCTTGAGAACATTGCATGTGCATAATCATATCATTCATAAACATCGCATCACAGGTTTCATAAAAACAAATGCCTCATCTTTCCGCTGTTTATTTCAGTAAGAAAGATGGATCTCGAACAATCTGTCAAAAATCTTCAGGCTCAGAATAACCAGTTCCAAAAAGTAATCTTTCACTTGGCCAAGGGGCAAGAAGAATTGAAGGCACTTCTGATCGAGAAGGAGAAGAATCAATATAAGTATCAAGGTGGTCAAGATAATCAGAGATCCAAGCCTAAGCGGTCATTTACTCCATTACATATGCCGCTGTCTCAAGCTCTGCAACAACTGCTCAATCAGAACTTGATAACTCTATTGCCTCCATATCCACTTCCTACTAATCCCGCTCCTGGGTACAAGTACCATGCAAGATGTGCTTATCATTCAAACAGTCCTGGTCATGATACAGAGGATTGTGGACCGTTGAAGCACATGATCCAAGACCTTATTGATTGCAAGATCATTGACTTCAATTCACCTGAGAAACCTCATATGGCCAATACTGGGTACAAGCGGAAAGGTCGCAATGAACCCAACCGATCTGTGGGGACAATTCCAATTTCTACACCAATTCAACAACAAAGACACAAGTCAGATACACCTAAGCGCCAATTCGCAAAGATCAATATGACTCTGGCCGAAGCGTTGCAACAATTGCTGAAGAAAGGGCTAATCACTTTGAAGGATCCTCCGAGGAATCCTAGTACCTCCTCTTCTCGTTATAATCCTAAGGCAAGGTGTGCGTATCACTCTGATAGTCCTGGACATGACACTAATAACTGTTGGACACTGAAGAATAAGATCCAAGACTTAATTGATGACAAGACCATTGACTGCCACTCTCCTGAGAAACCTCACACTGTGTACGACCAGAAAGATCACGATGAACATAACCAATCTATGGGGACAGTTCTGACCTCTACACTAGCTCCGCAACAAAGACGCAAGTCAGATACATCTAAACGTCAGTTTACAAAGATCAACATGTCACTGGCTCAGGCATTACAACATTTGCTGAGAGAGAACTTGATTACTTTAAGGGATCCTCCTGTAAAGCCTAACACTTCCGCCCCTAGCTACAAGCCCAATGCGAGGTGCGCATATCACTCCAATAGCCCTGGGCGTGATACGAATGATTGTTGGCCATTGAAGAACAAGATTCAAGACATGATCGATGCTGGTGAAATTGAATTCTATCATCCCAAGACTCCTGTGGTGATTACTACTCCTATGCCTAATCACAAAAAGATTGATTAATACCTAGAAGGATGAACTTTTCAGATCATTAGATTTACTTTCATTTGCAATTTCTATTCTGTTTGTTTAAACACTCCAATTATGATAGACATTATTTGTTTTAATAATCATCATCAGTGCATTGCATATGTTTGTCTTGAATAAACTATTTCGCTATCACTCTTTTTAATTATGTCGTTACTCTGCATATGTTTTGTGATACTCAACTCCTGCTAAGCTGTAAGCCTTTTAAGGGAGGATGACGAGAACGATACCGCAACCTCATATAGTACGCTTTTGAACAGACTATGCTGACGATGTACAGGCATTGTTTCAATTCCTAAACAGTGGAGATATAAGGATGTTAATCCCTCGTTAACCCCTTTGAGCTTAAGAAGTAGAAGTTTTCTTTCTTGTACTAAACCTTTGATTATAACCTGGGGCAGGGTAGTTCTCAGTTAATTTGGCTATGCATTTTATTTTAAGAGAATCATTTAGTACACCTTTCAACAAAGGTTTCAATCACAAGCGTTCATCCGCACACATCAAAGAAGTGTTGGAGATGTCAACCAAAAGACAATGACGGTTCATCAATCATCAAACAAGGCAGTCAGTATTCTTCAAAAAGAAAAATGATGGAAAAAAACATATATACAAAGAAAAGCCTGCTAAGTCAAAAATCAAAAAGATGACTTAGGCAAAAATCAAGGCATCCCGCTGACTGTAAACTCAAAATAAACAGTTCAGGCAAAAGTTAGGGATATCGAAAAGACGAAAAAAGAGAAGTCAATAAATTCCTGAAAAACACAATGTTGTGACTACCAAAAGGAAGAAGTGACTGCCATCTCAAAAGTTCTCTTCGCTTATGAACCATCATCATTATCAAAGGTGCAAATCCAAAAGTCTCTTGAAACCTGAATGCATGATTTGAATTAACTGAGCTTAGGACTGAAGATCATCACGAAGAAGGGTGGGTATAAATAAACTTTGAGCCTTTATCCTTTGTTTCTTAAACCGTGAACCAAGCCACGTTACAGCCCTTAAAAGTCCTAACTGAAGCATGGTTAGTTCAAAAGCATATTGTCACCAAAAGGGTATCCTGACTCCTTAAGTATTACAAAAATGCTGAGTTGATATTTCATTTTACAAACATCATGTTGTTACAAAAATCATGTTTTTACGAATATCACGCTTTTACATCTCTTGTTTTAATGTTTTTTCAAAACTCAAGACAAATGTATGCATTGCATCTCATGAATTCATTATTAAACATATTCTGCTACATAATTTCAAATGCTAGCATCAGAAAGAACTTGCACATGGTACAACTAATGACTAAAAGTTATCCCAACAGACAAGATTACTCCGAGAAGCAATATCTCATACGGATACAAGGGGCATGGCATGCTTTGCCCAACCAATCTGGGGCAATCCAGTCAAGATTATAAGAATCTCTCAAAAGCCAAACAATCAAAGGCATACACCTCAAGTGGGTTTCAAACTATTTGTCCAAACAATCTGGGGCAATCAAGTCAAGATTCCGAGAACCTCTCAAGGATGCCAAAATAATCAGGGGCACGCATCCAAGAAGATCTGAAGCTAATTCTCAACCAACATAGGACATCATATTGGGCATATGATTACTAGGGGCATGTCTCCTAAAGTGCACATCTTATAAAGTCCTCGCAAGGCGAATCTTTCCAAAGTTCCTGCTAACTGGGGGCAAATCTATAAAAGTCCAGTTTGATATTTTAAGTGACGTGTCCTAAATCAAGTAGTAGTTACTATAATACTGGGGGCAACTTTCACTCATGTCTCCCCACAAAGCCGGGTTCACAAGATCATATTCCCACAGAGTAATCATTAAGAAGATATCTTCAAACGCTCCCGATAAAGACATGGCTGCCCAACAGAGTTTACATCTTCAACACTGTCGCTTTCCTCCAACACGATTTATCAATATCTTTATCACCAATCAGGGAACATCAAGTCACTGATCATCTCCAAGCAGAAATCATAAATTCCCAGCTGAGCATCTTCAAGACAAGATCAGACAGTACAATTACAAGGACATAAAGATCTACTTTCTTAATCAAAGACAACATAAATCATATCATAAACATATTCATACATTGCATACATACATAACATGCAAAAGCTCTCGTTTATTTTGAGGACCCATGCATCATGACATTGCATAAAGATTAACCTTACCTTTTTCAGAATACAGGTACCGACAAATGAACGAAATCTCCAACTTTCGAAGATCTAATTCATTTACCACGAACGGTAATGACACGATCATTTTCAAGATCTAATTCAGCTACCACGAACGGTACTGACACGGTCAATGCTCCAAGGTCTAATTCATCTACCACGAACGGTAATGACACGATCACTTTCAAAGTCTAATTCAGCTACTACGAACAGTACTGACACGACAAAAGATCTAATTCGGTTACTATGAACGGTACTGACACGGTCAACTCTCAGAGATCTAATTCTATCATCACGAACGGTGTAGACACGGTCACTGACCTTCTCAGTCTAATTCAGCTACTACGAACGGTACTGACACGACAGAAGATCTAATTCGGTTACTACGAACGGTACTGACACGGTCAACTCTCAGAGATCTAATTCTATCATCACGAACGGTGTAGACACGGTCACTGACCTTCTCAGTCTAATTCAGCTACTACGAACGGTACTGACACGACAGAAGATCTAATTCAGATACTACGAACGGTACTGACACGGTCAACTCTCAGAGATCTAATTCTATCATCACGAACGGTGTAGACACGGTCACTGACCTTCTCAGTCTAATTCAGCTACTACGAACGGTACTGACACGACAAAAGATCTAATTCGGTTACTACGAACGGTACTGACACGATCAAATTTCAGAGATCTAATTCTATCATCACGAACGGTGTAGACACGATCACTTTCAAAGTCTAATTCAGCTACTACGAACAGTGCTGACACGACAAGAGAGTCTAATTCTATCATCACGAACGATGTAGACACGATTATCTCTCCAAAAGATCTAATTCATTTACTACGAACGGTAATGACACGATCAACGCGCAAACAACATTTCTCAAACTTCAACTACCAGATGGCATCCACAAGCCCATCTCCGACAAAAGTCTCTACTTCAAATAGGGCAAATTTCTTGGTATTCTTATGTTCAATCATCTTCCACCTTCAGATACCGACTGGCATACAAACCACTCTACATCTTCAGGTTTAAGATAATTGAACAGGGGCAGCTGTCATACCCCAAAATTTGCCCATACTCTTCTCCTGCACAAACCCAAATCAAAACACAATGCTCCTAAAACACACTCTCCTATACAAAAACTCCGAATTAGGGTTTGAATAATTCAGAGGAAAATCATTGAATCAATGGCTCAAGGTGGCTCCATAGGGTCACCAACATCCCAAAGAATCTCTGTGCAAAGTTTCAAGTCAAACAGAGCAAATTGAGTCCCTCAAATCCTGATTAGGTCAACAGTCAACCCTCAAGGGCAAAACAGTCATTTCAAGTCAAAATACAGTCAAAACTCAAGATATTTGGTCAACAACATCCTCATAAACCTAAAACCATCATTTGATCAAGGGTTGATCATGATGATGCAAGGAAAGATCAGAAAAGTCAAAAGGCAAAAGTTACTATTTTGGGCATGAACTGAAAAAGTCAACCAAACTTTGAAAATTCGCCAAATATTCATACTTCATCAGAAAAATTCCCACCAAAGCTCATGTTGAAGGGAATTCATTCCTCTATCCAATTGTCCAAGAATTAGAGCCCATAGATCAATGGTTTAAGAGATATGGCTTCATACATTATAGGTCCTTTTCAAAAGTCAACAAAAAGACACTCTTTTCAAAAGGGCATAGAATGAGAATGGAAAAGGATTTTGATATGAGACCAAGGGCACTGGCTAGAAGACTCTTTAAGGTTTCCAAAAAGTCTACAAGCTTGAAAAAATATTGAGATATGGAGAAATGGCGTGATATACAAGTTCATTTATTTTTCAGATGGGTACAAAGAGGAAAAAGCCTAAAATTCAAAACATTTCCAAATGGGCCTATATTATTTCTACCCAATCTTCATCATAAGCCCATGCACGCCCTAAGACTAGTTTTCTTTTTAGGTTTTTATTATTTATTTTATGGTTTTTATTATTTAAATCATAAATTAAACATATAAAATCATAAAAATAGTTAAAGATTTTAGTTTGCCTCAATTTCAATCAAATATATCACATTAATGATATAAAATTCGTGATCCATAGAGCTTGATTGAAAAATATTGGATTTGGACTTATTTAGAAGGTTTTAAAATATATTTCTAATCAAATTTTTCAAACTTGGCATAACAAGATTCAAGAAGATTTGATTGAGTTTTACAACCCTAAATCCTTCTCTATAAGTATATGAGCCAAGCCAAAGCATAGGGATTCACGAGTTTGCAGCCAAAAGACCTAACCCGAGTTCAAAAAGTCACAAAAATTCTCAATCACGTTTTCCAGTTGCAGGCGAATTCAAGGATTCCTTTTGATCAATTCACATCCCTAAGGTATCAAGGAAGCTTCCCAGATTGGTTTCGAGTCCTGAAGCGTTGCAGATCATCGCCAAAAACCCCACGGTTTGTCAAACCTTAAACTGCATCGTATCCATACATACACGCATCTTTAATCAATTTTAACTGCATATTTGTGTTTGTTAAGGTATTTAGATGAATTCTGGATGGTTAATTGTTTGTTTGCGCACCTATAGCGAATTATGCCATGAAAGAGAACTAGGGTTTCGTTTTAGGGATTTTTGTTACAGGTACACGTGAGCCAAATTGAGGCCATGGTTGTCTTCGTGAGATATGGACGAACACTCCCATGGCATCGCGAAAAGTTTTAGTTGGCATTTGCTTGGATTCGTAAACGCAGGTTTGTAGTGACGGACACCGTCCGTAGGTAAAGCTCTTTTTCAGACCTAAGGCGACGGACGGAGGTAGGAGATGACGTACGTGTCTCCTTCCCATTGGCCCACTTCGCGCGCGCGTTTGGTTCAAATCCGGGAAGATCCAGTGGATTAAGATGCACGCTGTACCATACTCCCTCACCATCTCAGCCATTGGATGCAGTCTGGGATCAATCCAACGCACCCTGAAACGAGGGCGCACCATGCACTTCATGCGCGTACCGCATGCGATCCCAGTTAAGTATTTCTCAATTTTTTTTATTTTTTAATTATACAACTCTTCTTATTTTATTTTTATATTAATATATATATATATTTTCAAATTATTTATTTTTGATAAACTAATTACATGTTTTATTATAAAAACTTTCTATATATAATTAATATCTATTTATTTATTTTATTTATTAATTTCACATATTTAATATATTTTGTTTATAATAATTTTATTTTCCTAATTGTATGTTCATATATTTAATATTTAATTACATATTTATTTTAATTATATATTTATTTGTTTTCTTATTTAATTTATATTTAAATTATTTATATTATTTATAAAATTCATATTTATTTTGTTTTAATTCCAAAAATTGCCTAAAAATTATCGAGTTATCATTATATTCTATTTGAATTCGAACCTGAATTTATTCTACACTGAATATTTCTTTCTTTGTGCCTTTTCAGGGTCGATTTCCAAATGCGCTCCGATTGTGCGCCCGTTCAAAATACGAAGCTAAGTATTCATTTTCACCGTTATTGTTTTAAGCCTATTTCGTTTCCTTTTAAATTAGGGTTATCTTTAGAACACTGCATACACTCACAATTATTATTTTGCCTTTGCCATCTTTCAGGGTTTACCTCCGAGGTTTTCCTCCTCCCTATCAACCTTATCAGATCAAATCAAAGCTAAGTATCCTCATTTGTCTTTACTATTATTTTTATATTTATTTATTCTTTATTTTTAGGGTTAATCCCTTCGCCCTCGAATCTGATAATACACTCACGCCTTATTTGTTTCTTTGCTCATTCCTAATGGTCGGAGTCGATGCTTCTGGCAAACCTTGCCCTCAACCCTGTCAGGCAAATGCCAAGCTAAGTACCTTATCTCTATTTCTACTTTTAATTTATTATTCTATTTTCTTTGTGGTTAATGAAGTTTGCCTTCGAACCGACAATGCACTCACCTTTTTTTTTTGTTTGCCATGTTTCTTTCTTTCCAGGGTTCGCCAATTGCCAAAGCTCGAATAGTCGGTAACCCTAAAACCTCGACCCTGTTTAATTATTACTTGTTCAGACCTATTATTTTATATCCGCTGGTTACAAATCCCCTCTCCTCCGCTGGTTTCATTTTCCCTTTCCCTTTATTGCTTTATAACTGCGTGGTTAGTAAAATAGGGAGTGGCAACCTTAAACTGACTAGAATAATTAATTACAAGATAATATATTTTGAATTGAATCACGTGATTGATGCACACACACACGCTTTTTGGGTAACCCTCTCTGTTGCCTGTTGCCTTGTTGCCTGTTGCCTTTGTGTTTTTGCAGAATAAGCCACGTCCCTCGAATTCGAAGATACCTCAGCCATGCTGCCTCGAATACTAAAGGTCATACGACCCTAAATGATGCTGCCTTCGATACACAATATGACCTCGACCCCCGGAAGTTGCCTACGGAAAAAGGCTGAGGTATCTTCTGGCTGCCTACGAAAATGGCTTATTCTGATCCTTGCCTTAGACTACCTGCCCTTCTATGGCATGGGACAGTCTTATGGCAAAGGATGCTTCGATGACCCTTCAACCTCCAAACGAAAGGCTTCCTGCCCTCTTATGGCAAGGATAGACCCTTTCATTCTGAAAGGCTAAAAAGAGACCTATCATCTGAGTTTAAGGTAATTGCCCCTAATTGTCTTGCAATGCTCGAACCTTTTTATTATATTCTTTCTCATAATTTTTCAAAAGGGCAACGCTTATTCACAAGCTAAAGTCCCTATCTCTTTCATCTACTCATTTTCTAAACAAACGAGCAAGCAAAGCAATTAAGAGCCCATGGAAAACCATGGATGCAAAGGGTGCCTTACACCTTCCCTTTGCATAAATTACCCCCCGAACTTAGATTTTCTTTAAAAGGTTTTTTTTCTGTTTCTTTTTGCCTTTCCGAATTTGTTTGGATAAAATAAAAGTCGGTGGCGACTCTTGCTTACCGCGACATTTCGATTGATAAAAAGTCAGTTCACCGTATTACATTATGGCAGTTAAAAGGATCATGAAGTATCTCAAAGGAACAACCAACGTTGGCTTATGGTATCCTAAAGGTAGTGTTTGCAATTTAATTGGTTATTCTGACGCGGATTATGCAGGATGTAAAACTGATCGTAAAAGCACAAGTGGTACTTGTCACATTCTTGGAAATGCATTAGTATCATGGGCTTGTAAAAAGCAAGCATGTGTTGCTCTTAGTACGGCCGAAGCAGAATACATAGCAGCGGGTAGTTGTTGTGCACAAATTCTTTGGCTTAAGCAACAACTTCGTGACTACGGACTTGATCTCGGATGTATTCCTCTTCGATGCGACAATACAAGTGCTATAAATATTACAAAGAATCCGGTCATGCATTCAAGAACCAAACACATAGACATTCGACATCATTTTCTTCGCGATCATGTGCTTAAAGGAGATGTTGAAGTCACTTTTGTAGATACTCATAATCAACTTGCGGATATCTTCACCAAGCCTCTCCCAAAAGAATCGTTTTACAAAATTCGACGAGAGCTTGGAATTTTAGACGAAGGTGATGTTTAAAATTTATTCGTCATTTTCACACATCAAAGGTACACATTTCTAAAATTTTATAAGTTAAAAGTACCTTATAAATGTTCATTCATTATGACTTGGTAAATATGTATGATATGTATGCTTTATATTTCATAAAATAAAAGATTTTGGAAATTTTCAGTCCAGGAACCGGTTCCCATGTAGGGACGAACCGGTTCCCCATACTAATTTCCAAAGGCGTGTTTTCTTTGTGTCTCTGGAACCGGTTCCCATGTAGGGACGAACCGGTTCCCACGTACATTTTTTTCAGATTTTTGCTTATCTTGTTTGGCTGTACATGAAGGTATGTGTGGTCATTATTGTTTTGCCTTATTTTTTTATTTTATTTATTTTTATGTTATATCACTTTACACCACACATTTACACTCATTCACTCACATTTACTCTCATTCAACATTCATCTTCATCTTCTTCAACCTTCCACCTCCATTGTCAACCCAATTCAAAGCTCCACTATCTCACCATAACTATCAAAATTAAATACCCACTACCTCAAAAAACTATATAATCCTCCACTCTTTCACACAATTCACTCAAATCCTTCTCCACTCACAAAATCCTAAAATCCCAACTTAAACCCTAACTTTCAACTCCTTTCAACAATGGCACCCAAAGTTTCAAGAAGTGCAAAGGGAAAGAACAAAATGGGAGAGACAAGTGAAGATCCCCAAGAGATCCAACCAACGGTCAAGAGTCGGAGACTCACATTCAACATTCGGAGTCGAAAACTCCTTGCGGCAAAATACGGTAAACTACCCGATTTCCCTAATCACAGCTTCAATTTTCCGAGTAGACTAGCTAATGCAGGGGTCGCTAATTTTGTGCTTGACCATGGTGATTATTATCCGGATTTGGTTAGAGAGTTTTACCACAATCTTAGGATAGTAACCGGTGAATTTGATGATTTCACATTATTGTCAAAAGTTTCAAATAAGGATATATGCTTAGATGTTGAGGAATTTGGAAGAGTGTTAGGAATTCCATCTCAAGGCTTAGTGCTCCTTCAAGGTAACATACCGGAGGATTGGCAACCGTATAGTAAGATTGATGTTTTTGTGGATATGTGCCGACCAACTCAACGCGACTCAGTTCGCCAACAGCTTGCTATCAAGTTTAACATGTTCGGTTCAAGCTTATCGGTGAGTGATAGGATGCTCCATCTTATCATTGCTTATGTTTTATTTCCAAAGAATTCTAACCATTCCAGGGTCAATGAGTTCGAGTTGATGGTTTTGCTTGCTCTAAGGCGTGGCATTGAAGTCAATTGGGCGCTTTCAATCATGCGCCACATGCAGCTTATGGCTTCCCTTAAAGGAGGCTTACCTTATGCAAGGGCCATCTCTCATATTGTTCGGAATGCTGGTGTTCTCCTCCAACGGGAACCAAAGAAAAATATGGATGAACAAGAGTGTGCTATCACCACCGCTACCGCTCTTAAAAATACAGGAATAGTTACGGATCGTGAAGGTAGATTCGTTTACAAAGTTGATTTTGAGCCAGTCGTGCCACAAGATCCTCAACCTCCCGAAGGTGGATACACAATGGATATGATGTTTGCCAAGCTTTGTTCTATTCAAACATCCATTGATAACAACAAGAGGGAGAATAACTATGAGCATAACCTTATGAGAAGACAAATGCGGGAAATCCAACGGACTCAAAGGCGTATCTTGGCTCATTATGAGGGAGAGGAAGGAAGTGAAGAAGAAGATGAACAAGAGGATGATGATGAAGAACATATGGATGAAAGTGACTAAATTATGTGCTTTACATTTCTATGTTATGTTTTCTTTCTATTATTAGTTTTTACTTATGTTTTCTAGACAATGTTCCATTTATGTTCGTGATGTTTAGGACTATTTATGTTTGTGTGTTGTAATCGTAAAAAACTACGTTTCGTATCGTTTAAATTTATGTTTGTGTTGAATTTATGTTTGTGTTATATTTCATATATTTTCTCTTTTTCCCCATCCTTTTTGATAATAACAAAGGGGGAGAAGAATATGCATGTGTTTTTGTTGTTGTTTTGTTTCAAAAGAAAAATGCAGGCCATTGTTAAAATTATCAAATGAAACTCATCACCATAAATCAAGGAATCATGGATTTAGGGGGAGTCTCTAACATAGGGGGAGCCTTGCATTGTTCAACATAATTTCAAAAGCACAAAACAACTTTTTCAAAACATTTTTCAAGACTTGGTTGTCATCATCAAAAAGGGGGAGAATGTAAATGCAAGCTTCTCAAGCATAGTGTGTTTTGATGAAGACAATATGGACATCAAGCTTTTATAAAGGATGTGCAAAAAGAATTTCAAGTATCAAGCAAAAATACATCTTTTCAAAGTCTTGAAGAAATTGTGAAGATTCAAGAATCAAGCTAAAGTGTCAAAGGTATAAACAATACTCACTTTGACATATAATTGTTCACAAATATATTTCCATGCATATCATAAACATACTACAAAGTGTCATCCTTCAAAAGTTCATTTAAAACCTTTTTCTAAGTTAAAATTCAAAATAAAGGTTTTAGGAACCGGGTTGTCCCTATGGGGGAACCGGTTCCCAGCATTCTCAGTTTTCAGCATTCTGTGTTTTACTATGGGGAACCGGGTTGTCCCTAGGCAGGAACCGGTTCCTCAGTTCAAAATTTGAATTTTTCTGCTGTAACGTTCAGCAGGAACCGGGTTGTCCCAGGCAGGAACCGGTTCCTACTGAACCAGTGTGTTTTTTCATTGCATGATCTTATTCAAACGAATCCATTTTCTTACCACTTGATCATTGCATTGTTTCATGGAAAAATAACCATTCAAAGAGGTGTTTGGTACATTATAAATACTACATATTTCAAAATCATTATTCACCTTCTTCATTAACAATTCATACTCATAAATTTCATTATTTTCAAGTGTCCACAAACCAGAATTTTTATATGAAACTTTCTACACACATTTTCATAGAGAATTCATTTAAAGTTTCATGCATACATTATTGTGAACACTTATATTCATTTTGAGAATTGTTTATTTGAAGAAGAAGATCAATCCAAGATTGATAGTGCTATACAAACTTCATCTAAATCTCTTGTAAAAATTCAAAGGAAATTATCTCCTTACTATCCAGGATTGTTGGAAGTAAGTGGTGTGTTTGAAGAGGATTGTTCTTCATTCACATTAGTGTTGATTGATCTTAAAGGTGTTAAGAACCTTTGATCACCCTATAGGTTAGATAGTAAGCATAGGCTTGTACAATAATTCTAACTATAGTGAAATCTCTTTCGTGTTTGAAAGGGGACTGGAGTACTCTCGGATTGTGAGGGGAACCAGTATATATCGTTGCGTTCTTTACTTTTCCGCACTTTATTGCATTCATCACCATTACCAAAGAAAAGAAAAGAACCTTACAAAAACCTTCAAACACTTAACCAAAAATTATTAGAAGTATTCTCATAAAACCGATTAAATTTTTTGAAAACCTAATTCACCCCCCCCCTCTTAGGCGCAATCTTATACTTACAACTCCCTCGAGCTATGGGTGGACTCCCAGTGAAAGCTTTTTCGCAATTTTAATTTTTATCCAGGATGAGTCGACTCCCATGCATTTGGAGTCGATTCTCACGTGTTATAAGTCGACTCCTACTGAAGCATATTTAACAACAACAAAAATGTCCACTCGAAGTTGACTCCCACGCAGTATGGGTCGACTCCCTTACCTTGTGGGTCGACTCCCACTCTGAATGAGTCGACTTCCACTGTTTAAAATGTCCAATTTTGAAATTTGGCAACCCTTTTTTTTCACTCTTTCACACTCTCACACATATATATAGTCATTAATGCATCATTTTAAACTATTGAAATAAAAAATATACAAATATTTTCATCATATTCATCCTCTCTCATTGCATACATACAACAACTATACATAATTATTTTTGTTTTGTGATCAAGAGATAGTTTGGTAAGGTCCTATTAGGATTTGGTGTAATCAATTGGGTTGAAAGATCTTTGGGGGTTTTCAAGATAAATCCATTTTGGATTTTCTTCCAAGATCAAGGATGGATTTGGGAGTTTTTCACAAGATTGTGCAATTTGGATTCATCCTAGTGAATGCTTTGAAGAACTGGGGTTTTTGTCAAAGGAGTAACGGTAACCGGAGGATCACTTTGGTAATATATGGTCACGATACGTTCGCAATTTGGATTCACCTGAGTGAAAGCTTCAAAGAAAAGGTTTCTGTTGAAGGAGTAACGGTAACCGGAAGATCAAATTGGAAGTATCGAGTTACTTGATCGAGCTCAAGATCAAAGGAAGAGAATAAGATAGGATCAACGTCAACCATAGAGTTTAGAGGGTTGAATTGCTACTTTTTCTTTTGTAAACTACATTTACAAAGGTTAGTTTTTCTTCATCTCATTTCCTTTGAAATTGGGGGCAGATGTACCCATAGAGAGGTCAATTGGAAAACTTCCTAAATAAAACCTTCTCTCTCTCTCTCTCTCTCTCTCTCTCTCTCTCTCTCTCTCTCTCTCTCTCTCTCTCTCTCTCTATATATATATATATATATATATATATATCACTTTCTCTCTCTCTCTCTCTCACTTTTACGATTACTTGTAAATTGTGAAAACGTTGATTGTGCAATCGATACACAGAGATAATTTCTCCGTTTAATACTTCAATTTTTTTTGTTGAGTTGATTGCAATCTATGTGATTGTAATTGGTTTCTCATATCAACAAAATCAATTACTTAAGTAGATATTTGTTTGATATTTTATTGGAAATTGATTACTATAGTGTGATTTATATTCAAACTTAGTTGTTGAAAATATATTGATTGTTTTTCTCATCTTACGTATTTGTTCTATCGATTTATCCATATCCGGTATTTTTGATAAAGGTTTGGGATAGACGATTTTCGATCCGAGATTGTTTTTACACGTCATAGTTAAATATTTTTCAAAACAAAATTTTATAAGAAAATTTTAACTGCAATCTATGCACCCTCCTTTATATCGTAGCCTACCGTCTAACAGGAGGAAGGTTGAAGAAGAGTGGAGAGTGAGATTTATGTGAGGTGATGATGGTGGAGCAAATTTTCGTGTTTTTCTGTGATCTTTCATGCCTCTAACCAAACATTCCTAATAATGACATTCCAAAAGTGCAAGTGTGTGAAATTTTATTATGAAAGCATGTGAAGAAAAAATGTGAGTGAATGAGAATGAATGAGAAAATGAAATTCGTGTGATTTTTTTTTTGTGAGAAAGAATGGTGCACAAGTTGGTTTGAAGATATTTTGTGCCAAATTAATCAATTATTGATTAAAAATCAGAGAAAAAAAGGACTAAATCGTGTAAAAGCGAACGTGCGCAAACGCGAAGAAAAGTAAAAGGAACGCACTAAACTAAACTACGCGTAACAAAGTTCAGGAAAACAGACATGTGTAGATTAATTATTACAGTTTAAAATACCCTTATGAAAATGCTCAAACTGATTAAGATGCGAACATGTGCGTATGTAAAAAATAAAATGAGCATACCATAATAAAATACTGTAGTTCGTTAAAACAAACAGTCGCAGGTCCAAACTCAAAAAATTTCGCTTGCTAATTTACATGCGAATGAAAATTGATTCAACTGGTCTGTCTGCAAAACTGAAATTTATTCTGGTTGACTTTTATTGACCTTAATGAATCATGCCTAAGAATGAAATGCAATGTGATTAATAACTTAATGAAATAGCCAAAAACCTCAGGCAAATTTTAGGGTATGGCAGTTGTCCCTATTTAAATATCTTTAACAAGAAGATATGAAGGATGTCAATCTTCATATAATCATGGTGAAAGATAGTTAAATACAAAAGACTTAAATTTTGTCCTTTGATGAAATGAGATGACATGCTGTGAGCTTATGGAGTTATTCTTGTTGGGGATATGATAAACCAATACCAACCTGAAGGTCAATATTTTACTTTCCTCAAATATGTCAGAAGATAAGATTTAGTCGCCTCTCACTAAAGGTAGGTCTCTGGAGAATAAATGATCATATTCAGCTGCCTCTCGCTTAAGGTAGATTCACTAGGGATTGAAAGATCACGTTCAACCGCTCCTTACTAAAGGTAGATCATAACGAAAGTGTAATCATATTATGCTGCTCTGTCGGGGATGGATTCATAATAAAGTATCATATTAGACCGTTCCTCATCGAAGGTAAATTACTTTACAAGAATCATATTCAAATGTTCATGCTAGGGGTAAAATCATATCTAACCGCCTATAGTGGAGGGATATTCACTCAATACGAATCATGTCGAACCGCTTATATTGGAGGTAGATTCACTCAATCACAATCATGTTCAACCGCTTATGTTGGAGGTAGACTTTCTTTAATCATTATTGTATTCAACCTAGGCATGGCAAAGGGGCGGAGGGCATGACTAAGACAGTTTTTACCTCCCCCAAACTCAAACTCGAATCCCCAAACAATCCTCGTTCCCCGCCCCTAACTCAAACGGGGATGGAGAATTAAAACTCAAACCCGTCTCAAACGAGTTCAGGTTAGGTTCGGGTATCACCCCCTGCCACCATCCATTTAGTAAAAATATTTTTTTTTAATAGAAATATTTATTTTTTTCCAAAATCAAATTACATTATAAATAATAAAATAAAATAATCTCAAAATATTTCATACATATATTTTTAAATATTTTAAATAATAAATAAAAAATAAATTATCAAAATATTGACCATATTTTTAATATTCTAAATTATCTAAAATAAATAATAATAATGTACATAATGAAATGAACAGAGCGGATTCATAGTGGGTACTAGTGTCCCCATTACCCGACTCGTCCCCATCTTTGGTAATCGGGAAAAACTCAAACCCAAACTAAAATCTAGTCAAAGCAAGTTTTCTCCGTCAACTTTGAGGCAAGTTCGGATGGGTACCCGCAGGTATGAATTTTGTTGCCATGCCTAATCCAACCGCTTATGTTGGAGGTAGATTCACAACAAGGTATCTCGAGAATTTTATTCATTTGCTTCTTAATGAGGATATAGAAGCATCATATCCGGCCGCTTCTGGCTAAAGGTAGATGTACAAACAAAAATTGTATCCAGACGCTTCTCACTGAAGATAGATTTACAACAAGGTCATGGGATGAGCATATTCATCTACTTCTCACTGAAGGTAGACCAATAACAACATAGTACTCAACTGCTTATAAGACCATAATAGGCGGCAAACTCTCCCTAATGATATAACAATATTCTAGGCTAAACGCACAACTACAGAAACTAATCTCTCGAACCTTGTAAGATCATAATAGACAACAAAGTCTCCTTAATGATATAACGGTATTCTAGGCCAAACGAGAGGTGATAGGGATATGTTAGTTTTCTCGATATTCTAGGCAAAACGAGAGGTGACGGGGATATGTTAGTTGTCTCTATTTCATTATCTCTGTTATCAAAGTGCCTTTGATGACAAGGATACGTTAGTTATCTCTATTTCATTGTCCCTATTATCAAAATGCCTTTGAGGAAACTTTGTCCTCATCACATTAAAATTTACTATCTTTAGGACCTCAAACAAAAAAATTCCATGGAGATTTCATCTAGAAGATGTAAGTTAACATCTCTATCCCTATGCATAAAATTGACATCCTTGGGCATAAGGTCTACTTTTCTCCATAAAAAATAAAACTCTAGTAAATAAAGGATTTGAAAATATCATCACAACCATTCTCCTCCCTAAATCATTTACTCCCATCCCCACAATCATTCCCTCCTAACTCTCAAACAAACCTAAATAAAATCAACAATTAATCAAGATACGGTTCCCAAAAGATATGGCAGTTTAGATGTTTCCTATGAAAGGAGATAAATGGCACATGAAAGTTTATAAACTACTACACTTTCAAGAAAATATTCATGCATAGATATAATAAGTAAACCAAATATCATTGGCCCCTCCCACATAACTTATAAGGAGGGTCAATAGAATGTATTAGCTCCAAAAGTAGAATTACTTGGAAGTTGGCATATAGGAAAGGTAATTGGCAAACTTCCAAACCCTAGCCTAAAACAATTTTTTCATTGTATTGAAAGAAACATCAATTAGAAATTTGGACAAGCTGAAATTTAAGTTAAACTTTGGTGCATTTGTTTCATGATCATCTACAATAAAAATTTGCTGGTATATTCATGGTGTTGTTTCAACTTTGATGTAACCTTTGCCAAAATCTGGTGAAAATATGTGTAATTAAAAGAAGCTGTGGCTGCAATGCATCACTGTGAACAGACAGAATGTAGGTCTCAAAATTAAATGCATGTGAACAAAAAGCAGCAACTTGAACTTCTAGTATATCAGACCTTCATAGTTACTTGTTATCTGCTTCCACCACCAAAGGCAACATCTTTTACCTCATAACTGACCCTACACCAAAACAATCTTTAGTCCTTAATAGCAATGACAATTTATATAATATTCAAGGAGATAAATTCCTTCGACACCAAAAAACTGCAGCAGCAAAGACGCTAAATTTTCAAAATGTTCATTCTCAATGAAGCTCGGGATTTGACTAATATTCACTACCTATCTTCCCTTCGACTGTGGCTTTGTTTGTGGCTTCTTAGGGGATAATAAGGTGAAGCTGGGTGATTTACTAGTTTGATGTCCAAAAACACCCTTCAATGGTGTAAACTCCGATTCATCATCATCGCTGTCGATGTTATCAGGAGTATGCCTATTCTGGTATGCTCTGCGCTGCAAAAGAAAGACATTGAAGTAGTAGTTGACTAAACTTTCCCTGCTCTTCTTAGGAAATGCTTTGAAAATATCATCCCAGAAACGTCTATCAAGTGAAGCAGGATTCGATTTCACTACATCTTTGAACTTCTTCTCTTCTTGCGGTGTCCACCATCGCCTAACTTCCTCACCTATCTTATCTAGACTCCACTGATAAAAGGCCGCACCTAATTCCAGCTTGAGTTTAGCCCTTTTCTCAGCAATGTGAAATCGAACACACTCAACAGAGCCTTGTACTCTGCATTTACATGAATTGCGTCTTCCATTTCCAACAGATTCCCTATCCAAAAGTCTGGATTTTACAGTTTTTAGTGGCCATACTTGGGTTCCCAACCACTTAGAATCACTCTCATGAGTCGTCCCAGTCCATTCAGGCACCTCAGCTTGATGGCTTGGCCCAAGAGGGATGTTCACTGTGGGAGGTGTGTCAAGAATTGATTCAGAAGAACAGGAGGCACGTAACTTTTTTTTGGTACTGCTTTCAGTATCACTTGAGGTTCTTCGCAACCTTGAAAAGATAGATGCAGATTTTCCAACTAAAACTCCATTGTCAGATTTGATCCTCTGTCTAAGATTGTAATTTGCCCCAAGGCTATCATCATACATGCAAGGATGCATCTTCTGAGCCTAAAATATGACAGAAAATAGTTTCAGCTTACGTTTTCAACAATACTAAGAAAACATTTAGGCAAATATTCAAGTTATCTCAAAAGAGCGATTAAAGATCTCTATCATCCAAAAATAAAGCAAATTCTTCTATCAAGAACTTATCAATAAATGTTAAGCACCTACTAGAGACTAGATACACATAAAATAATGAATATAACAAGTGAACCTCTATTACTTAATGATAACATCCCAAAAGAGGTCTATAAATCGGTTTATATTATGCATGTCTTCAACATGACAAGAACATAAATTTAGAGAATCTTGTACAAGCTATAACTTAATATACTACAGAGTCTCTAATTATTTTCCAAGCGAGTATGCATACCCTCAAGTTGAAAAAGTACATAATTTATTACTCTCTTCGTCCCACAATGAGTTATGCATTTGTTCATTTGACACAAACTAAGAATAGGCTAAAAACAAAAGAAAGTGAATGATAATTTTACAAACACTTACCTTATCAAGTATTGGTGAATTCACCATTATCACAAACACAAAGTGGAAATGATGCAATTGAAATAAAGTAATTGATGTTACATTCAAAATTGAAAGTAAAAATCAATGTGGAAGGGAGGGAGTATAAAATTGAGGTTTGACCAAACTTCCATCATTTTTTCTAGTTTGTTTGTAGAGCTTTGTTTTCAACAAAACTAGAATAACAAAATAGACAATAATTTAACAGATGTTGTACACGACTCTAAATCAATCTATGGAATCTAATATTAAAATAGCAATAAATTCAAACTTTTTAGAATGTGTGGGTTGGGCCTAACTTATCCATACAAAACTGGCTTGTAAGGTGAGGATAGTGGATAGTGGGATAACCGCTATTGCAAAGACTAAAAACCAGTGCATAGTAACATAAATACTTACAAATAAACTAATGCACAAAAGTAAAGAGATCAACATACTTAATAGTTAAAGAACCTAAAATATAGAGTGATAAATTTAAGTAGAGAAGAAGAATAAAACAGACCTGAACTAAAAGTAGGAAGAAGAGCAGAACAATTATTTGTGAGCAAGAATATAACTTTAATTATCAAAAGATTTCAATTGAAATTTATACCATTTAAAAAAAGACAACAGTTGAAAAAAAATTAAAGGAATTTATCCCCAAAATTCTAATAACAAATGCAGTAGCAGCTGCAATAGAGGTTTGGGGTCAAAAATCTACAACCGCTATTATTGACAGCGGCTCACAGACCAAGTGCACCGCACCGAACTCTCCAACTGCTACACTATCTCACTATAGCGTGCAATTGAGAACATAGGAACTGTGTAACAAGATTTTAATGAATTCTCATTATAAATAGGATATTAATGACGATTCTAATTTAGTGTTGATTGAAACAAAGATAAAAATTCAAATAATAAATCTTCACAATAGTTTAATTTAATGTGCTTAACATGTAGCACAAAAAAAGAAAAACCCGGTTGAATCAATTACAATTACAATTCAACCCAGTTCATCAACCCTAGTTCAATCTGATTCAACCAAATTACAAATCAACCCAATTCAACTCTAGTTCAATCTGAGTCAACCAAACTTCCGTACAACCGTAAAACAAGCTGGTTCCCGGTTAACCTGATTGAACTACACGGTTTGGTCTAGTTTTTAAAACATTGCTTTTGATGAAAAACTAGAGTCACAGGTTAAAGTTATATTATATATCAAATATAATAATAATCTTCAAAAATAAATGTGGCTAGAACAAGAACTAAATAAAATTGAATCACGTGTGAAATAATTACATTGCAGGATTTAGTTGTGAAAGTATACCAAAATAAATAAAGAAAAGATAAAATAGCCCTCTAACAACCAAAACTATTCTTTCAACACGGATATTTATTTTAAAAAACAACAGAAGATTAGCCATATAAATATTTTGATACAACAAAGATAGGCAGGCCCATTTAAAACACAGAAAACAACATGTTCGAACATAGTCAAGTAACAAATAGTTATCCATAAATCTAATTCATATAGAAACACCATCCATTAATACAATAATTATAATGCAAATGACAAAAGGACCTCTTACATCATAAACTATTGGCAATATTTTCTATGATGCATGGTCTAGGCAAAAAAATGACACACAGCCCTACATTATATTTCAAATATCACCGGTCATACACATGAAAAATAGAGAGCATTTAGTTGTTTTCAACTTACCAGCCAAGTGAGTTTTTCACAGTTTGATCCAAAATCCTTTTTCAAAAAGGCAGCTTCTCGAAACAACAAAACCTTCTTCCAGGTCTCTTCATTACTGTAAGACTTCCACTTTGACTTTTCAGGCATTGAACCTACAACAGGATCACAAATATTCTTTGCAGTGCTAGTAACCCAACTTAGAATTTCTGACATTGACTCTCTCTTCCTCTTCCGACCAAAGCTCTCTCTATTAACACTAGACGTATCCAATATTAAGAAATCAGCATCATCATCATTATCACACCTCTTGCTTCCATCTGACAACCCAGGCATATCGTTTACTGTTTCGGATACATCCACTACTTTTATTCCACCCTCATCAAACTCTTCCATTGTTTCAACAGCATCTGTCCTACTTTCCTGCATACACACATCAACAACTCCTCCGCTCTTAACTTTCTTAACCGCATTAGACTCAAGATTGGCATCCTTCACTCCATTAGCATCACATAACTTCCTCCCATCTATGTAGTCATAAACCCTTTCGAGTTCAGCCGCATTCAACTCAGGGTTCACGCCCTTCACCCTATTAGTACCGCAAAACTTCCTCCTACACTCATAAACACCCTTGAGTTCATCATCGTCCTCACCATAATCCTCCAACAAAAACTCAGCCTGCAACTCCATCAACCGCTCGCCAAACTTAACTCTATCATCCACTAAATCACACTTAGGAAACTCACCATCAACTACATTCTTCAACGGCGTCTCTAAAGTACTCAAATACTTACTGTAAACAAGTTCAACAGATGAACCAACATTCACACCCAACCCATACTCTTCCCCAACCAAATCCCACAGCCTGTTCTTACAAACAACATCATAACCACCTTTATCCTTCACCACCATGAACAGTTTATACAAATCCAAAGGTTGCTCACTTCCCAACATTTTCTAGATCTCTTTCTAAATAAACACCAACAAACTAATCAAAAAATTACACTAAACTTTCACCAGATAAAATCTACAAAAACAACAGCATCAGCTCCATCAAAACTCTTAGCTAGCTCCACAACAAGCCTGTCATGCAAATCCAAAACATAATCAAAAACAAAATCATACTAAAAAGGTTCCATTATAAACCCTAACCCTAACCCTAACCTAACCAGGTTCAAAAAAAATAAACAAAAATTTCAAAATCAAAACCGATTATGCAAGCAGATTCAGTGATGAATGTGAAAAGGTACCAGATGAGAATCAAGAGTTGTAGATTTTAGAGAGAGAAACTCTCTCTCTCTATGTATCTCTTTCTCTCTCCATATCTAAATTTGTAAAGATATAGAAGAGGGAGAGCGAGAGAAAATTTTCGGAATCCCGCGCATTGTTTCGATTCATGAAAAAAATTATTAAATCGGCGATAATCGGTGTTTTCGAGTGTAAATAGAGAAAAATAGAGGGGCGAAAGTTCAAGTTTTGAACAGATGCAGATGCTATTCTTCAAAAATCTGAGGGGTTTTGAGAAAATAGATTTTTCGGGAAATAGGTTTTGATCTAAGAAGACCCATGGGAATCTGATAGTACAAGAATTATTTAGAAATTAAAATTAAAATTAAAATTAAAATTCTTACCCAAATAGATCTAAAATTTTGAAAGAGTAAAAAGAAATATAATGAAATTTTCATTGGAGATGGAGAGAAAAAATTGGGGGAGAGAAAGAGACATAATACATACCTGTTGTGTGAATAAAAGAGATGGAGAGAATAGAATAGTCCCTAGGTAAAATTTATGGTGACCTTTGATTTGGAATCTAATTTTCTTCAAACTTCCTTTGTTTTGTATTTATTTATAACCCTAGCCCCAAAAAAATTTATTTTCTCTCTAAGAAATAGAGAAGGAGAAGAGAATTTGAGGAAAATAAATTTGAGATGGGGAATATATGATTTTTAGAAGAGATTGATGAATGAGAAAAATCACCTTTTATTGTGGTATTTATTACATTATTTGAGGATTCATTAACCATGATTAGTTTTTGACTATGGTTGAGTTAAGCTTTTGGATAGGTGGGTAGTGGATTGGTATTAGGAATATGGTAATGAGATAGTGTGAGGAAAAGAAAAATTTGCCTATGAGAATGAATTATTTATCATATCTAGATATTATTATTGGATTTATTTTTTGATTCATAATCTAGTATTATTATTGGATTTATTTTTTATTCATAATCCCTAATTTTTAGGAAATATTGATACAAAATTATAATTTATTTTGTTCTTAAATATAAGATATTTTTAAGAAAATTACAAAAATTGGGAAGGTTGATTATGGTATTAAATTTATGAATAATTGATATTATTTTTATAATTTTATTCTTTTTTTTTTTTTTGGTTTATCACAACTGGTATAGTTCGGTTCGGGGGATTATCTCTGGCATCAAGCGAGTCAAACTCCCTCCCGATCGCAATTGTGGGGAACCGTGACTCTCCCTACCAAGTCCAGCGTCAATCACCACTAAACCAACTAACGATGAGTTATAATTTTATTCTTTATTGAAGACGATTAGTTGATATTTTCATTAGAATAATGTAATGTAATAATGGATTTATATATTAGTAAAGAAATATTTTTTTTTCTAAAAGTCATTAATTTGTTAATATCAACGACTTATTTACATTAATACATAGATATAAATAAATATAATTGTTATTGACTGAATTATATACGAACAATTTATATTTATGGGTATCTTATATTTAAGAATGAATGTAGTACATTATAATTTCAATTTTAATATGAATCGAGTATCATCTACATGCAATTGTGGAGACTAGCCTTTTGATTTAGGGAAGACGATAATAGGTGAGAAAGATTTTCTTCAAAATATATTGGAGGATCCCAATAGACACCGAAGCTCTCTCAATATATATTTATCCACATTCTCAAAGCCAAATATGAATCTAAGATATTTGGTTAACTTGAAAGAGATGTACGTCATCTCATCCAAGTATTATTGCAATTTTATGGGAAATCAATATCTTTATCATTATCGAAGTACCTCTCAAATAAACGACTTAATAAATTGAATCAGTTTTCAGGAGAGAATCTTATTGTCAACTCGCTCGACATTGTGTTGATTTAAAATTAAAAAAATATTATTATATACACTTTACCATTGCTTTGATATATGTTTTTACTATAAAACCAGTTAAAGGAATCAAACAATTATAATGGTTCTTCGAAGGCATGTATATGAAGATTTCATAATCAACTTAAGAATGATATATAACATACATGACTTGTGCTAATTGTTGAATATATATTTGTGTTGTTGGAGTTTATTTGAAGTCTCACATTATTTAGGTTTCCGAGTTATTGAATGTATAAATATGTGAAGGCAACCTCACTCTTTGAGCTAGTTTTTGGGATTGAGATTCAAACATATTTAACATGGTATCATAGTCGGGTTAAGAACCATGCTCACATTAGGTGTGAGGGTGGGTGTTAAATATGTATTTGTGTTGTTGGAGTTTGTTTAAAATCTCACATTACTTAGGTTTAGGGGTTGTTGAGTGTATAAATATATGAGGACAATCTCATATTTCAAGCAACCTTTTGGAGTAAGGATCTAAAAATATTTAACACTAGTAACACACATTGTTGATCTTGAATTTATATGTTATGGTGGAAGGATATTAAGTTAAGACCAAGTGGTGTTATAGATAATAATCTAATTAGACATGATCATGAAATTATATTTTATAGCTAATGAATAATGCATTAGAAATTTTGCATTACTTTCTTACTTTTCTTAGACATGGTCTTTAAGTGAAAAATATTCTTCCTAATTATTTGTCCAGAATATTTATGTACAAGATCAAAAACTCCTAATTTATTCCTTGTCATTGCTTTATAACAACAACAATAAATATATCATCTTAAACTTCTTGTTATTATAATCATCATATATTATATTGATTAGAGTTGTAGTTCTTGTGTTCATTTTATATATCATATATTTTGTTTTATGTCACTTTAAGGAATAAAGTATATTGAAATATTTTATTATTGTGACAGTCTATTATTCAATCTTTTAATTGATTTTAGTTTGACTCTAATGTGATACCTATAATTGATAATTCTAGTCATGTTTTTGAGAAGCAACACAACAAAATTGTCGACTATGAGACCAAACAATATCTAAATTGTCTAAAATACTAACAATATAAAATCCTAACCATCTATCTAAAAGACTATATGTCTAAAATACTAACTATCTAAATTAAGGTGTGTTTAATTTTGTTTTCCTCACAAAATCATAGAATAGATTTTTGTCTCAAGTGCTAAATATCTAAAATACTAAAATATTCTTATATTATTCAATCAAGAAACCATTTCATCTCTATCCTTTCTTCCAGTATCATCTTCTAATATATTTTATTTTTCCATCTTCAATATTTCTCCCACCCCCTCCCCTTTTTTCTCTTTTATTTATGTATCTCTCTCACTTTCACATTTCCTTCGTCTTTCCCTATATTTCTCTCTTTTTCTCTTAACTATCTCTCTCGTCCCTTTACCATCTTTATCTCTTGCTCTTTTCCCCATCTTTATCTCATGCCTCTTTTTTCTATTTCCATTTGTCGCACTCTCGTGTCTCCTCTATCTCTCTCTTAATTCATTTATCTCTCTCTCTCTCTCTCTTTATTCATCATCTCTCTCTTTTATTTTTATCTTCCTCTCATGTCTTTCTCCGTTATTAATATTTACATATATAAAGGATATTGTAAAGGATATTGTAGTAAATTTTACTATATTTTGTTTCTATAAAGGATATTATAGAAAATTTCACTATATTCTGTTTGTGTGTTATCCATCAAATATCTTACAATATGCATATTTGTATGAGTGATATTTTGTTCAATACTTACCTTCTTACAAATCAAACATTTTATTATAGCTCGAAATAGCTTAAGACTATTTTTATCATTTTTTAGAATTTTTTGCTTATATATCTAACTTCATGAATAACTCTTCAATTAGACACATATGACTCGAGTTATTATCAAAATAATAGTGGTATAGTAGTCAAATAATGCAAGTTTATTAAAAAGGTTACTTAATAGATTGAGATTGTTGTTTAATTGAATAAAATTGTAATTAAATCAGTTATAGAAATAGTTAATGGTCTATTTTGAATCATGTTATCAATCTCTCAATGTAATATCTCATATTTTCTTAAATGTTCTACTGGTTATCAGTTGTTGTCACTTAGGACAAACTGAGTTCCTAAGTGCTCTATTCGTTGTCAGTTGTTGTCGATAGAGTAATTAATAAACACATATTAGCTTAATTCTTATTAAAAGAGACTGACCTTTATTAATTAGGACGCGAAGGAACATTTTGGTGACATCATTATTGGTCAATTGCTCACTTGGGATTTTTTCTCTATATATTATCAATCACACATATTATGTGTGTGTGTGTGTGGTGGTAAGAGATAAAAGAAAAAATGGGTAAGAGAAGAAAGGAGAAAAACCAGTAAGAAGAAAGAAGAGAGAGGGAAGAAAGAAGAGAAATAAGGAAGAAGAAAAAGAAGAAAGTTATATAGTGGGAGCTCATCATTATCATCATCACCAAACCATCTCATATTCTTTATCATCTTCAAAAGGTGGGTTCCTAGTTAGATTAGCTATGGTTCGGAGAAATTTAATGAATTAGGATTAGAGTTTGTGTGAAATGCATAATCATGGAGGTGATAAATCCCTAATGAACTTATTGTTGTTCTTAGTTCTCCATGCTTCTATATGTTGTTACCTAACCTTTACATGTTATCTTGGTGTGTTATGGTGTTGGATGTTGTGTTGTTACCATGTTGTTGTTGTTGCTATGGTGATTACATGTTGTATGAATGATAAAGAAACATGGTTGAATATATGCTTTGTTTTTGGAGTTATGACTAATAATCATGTGGATTGGTGTGGGTTTATTATAACCTAAATGTTGGAATGGTTTAATATGGTTAAGGATGGAAGAAAACATATTCAGAATGGGAATTTTTAAAGAAATAGCAGGTATCAATCGATTGACACCCATGACCAATCGATTGGTCCAGTGCAAATAGTGAAAATTTGGATAGAAGCTCCATACAATCGATTGGTCTTTGTCAAAAATCAATTGGTTCAATTATTTTCACTAAAAAATGAGTTTAGTAACTCCCTTTGATGCACGGTGGGATGCGTTGGAAAGCTCTTTAAATGCTTTATAAGATGGTGAAGTAAAAACATAATTTATGCCAATTATTAATAGGATAATGATGATAAACTATCATTTATGATATGGTGAGGTTAAAGTTGATTAAATACCTTGTTTCCCTATTTCCACCATAAAACGGGAATGGTAGCTCCAAATAATGCGAGTGAAGGCAGAGAAAAACACAAGAAAGAAGGGGTTGAATTGGGTTTTCAAAACTTTTCCTTTTAGAAAGATTGTTCGTATGAAATAAACAATAACGAATGCAATAAAGAGAAAGATGACACGTTCATTTATCCAGGTTACCCTTAGAAAAGGTTAGCCATTTCCACCCGCCAAAGTGATTTTGCCTTAGAAAATGACTTAATCCACTAATTATAGAAATGATTACAATTGCATGGATCAACTGCCGGTGACTAACAACCAGAACATTAATCAATTTTGTTAGTGATCTCTTAAGAATTCTGACCCAATTGGTCCCCTAAGAGATATAACGATCAACGACTCCTTTAAGAATTCTGACCCAACTGGTCCCCTAAAGAAGATTTCCCACTAAGACAAACTGTCAAAGTCTTCTTGAGTATACAGACTAAGAATAGTCACTCAAGGAACAATCATTAAAAATTGATTAACTTTGTTTTTATAAAAATGCTTCTAATAAGTATATTACACAAATGTTTAAGTATAAATACAATACAAAAGTGTTGAGCAAGATATGAGCAACAACTCCTTGCTTTTACATGATTTTATAAGGATGTATATGATAAATGTTGGGTAGCATCTTGTAGTAATCTTCTTTCTCTTCTTTCTTTTTCCTCTTGAGCTTCGGGTTTCATAAATCTTGCAACAACTTTTGCTTTACTTTGATTGAGCTTTGGTTTCTTCGCATTTGAGTAGTAGAATTACAGCTTTATCATTTATGATGAACAACATCTTTTGCTTTGGCATTTACAACTAGCAGCATCTTTGGTTATTGCAGTGGCAACCAACAGCATCATTGACTATTTTAGTGGCAATCAACAGTATTTCTTTGGAAGTCTTGATCTTCATTTATAGCCTTCAGAGAAAGAGACATTATGAGGATAGAAGAATCTTTTATAAAAGCCAACGGTTACTTTGCAACAGACAGAATCAAGTGTAGATGTTGGATAGAGCAACATGTTACTTCCTTAGCCTGTAGCTTGCAGCTTTGACATGATGGCGTGAAAGACAGGTTTTGAATAGTACGAACATCCTTGGAATAGTGAAGTAGTTCAAGCATACCGTTGTACTGAATCTTCTTGATAAAGTTTCTTGATTTTATCTTCAAATGATGTACTTCTGATTCGGAAGTAGTAAGCTTAGAATATATCGCTTTCTTTTCTTTATTCTTCTGATGAGTAGTTTAGAAACTACTTTGTTAGGATAGCATGAAAACATCGGAGCCAATAGGAACATAACTTTGTCTCTTAGAAATAATAGTAACAACCTTTCTGAAGAACGATGTAGGACTTCCTATAACAAATATGTATCTGAAGTAAGATAAGTGAATTGAGGAGTGAGAAAGAAATCATATCACATTACGTGCAATAGTGTCAGAGTCTTTTAGAAGAAAAAATGTCTTCAGATATTAATGCAACATCGTATTTGATAAACATGTCTTAATATTTGAACTTTGAGTCATGACAACTAATATGTATTTCTAATTTTGTCATTTAAATATATGATCTTGACCTTTATCGGTTGATCTTGACTATATCATCAGAGTAGCGAGCAACAACTCTTCTGAAAAGCATATCTTGACATCTGATCTTCAAGTAATAGCTTGTATCTGATGTAGACTTTGTTTTCTGATCTGAAGCAACAACTTCTTGTAGACCTATTTCTTTTGGAGATACTTGAGACTTCTGAAGCAACAGCTTATTGAGAAGTACACGGGAGATCCCATTCGGATTAACATTCAGCATTCCATAGAACTACTGATGTTTCTTCAGAGGTTGAAGTGAATAGTGTTTCTAACAATAGCATATCTGATGATTCTTTAGACAACAGTCCTAAATCACACAGAGCTTCTGATTTGCACACTCAAGAAAACATTAGAAACAAAATTAATTACATATAAAATATATGTATTGTTATCATCAAAACTTATAGATGAAGTGCATAACTAAATCTTGTTCTAACATTCTCCCCCTTTTTGATGATGACAAGACCATGTATTTTGATGTAACAATTTTACAAGGTAATATCATAATCGAAATAGAGTAAGGAAGAAAACTTCCCTTGTTTTAGCATAAGCTCCCCCTAAGTCAAAGACCTGCAGTTTAGAACGAGGGGATGTCTGAGCATTGTTTAGAAAACTCCCCCTAAGTTAAACAATCTCCCCCTGAATCTAAAACTTAAGACTTTATCAGACAAGTAGGATTTTCTTAACTTGATTACCACAGATTAATATGATTCTGATTTAAGCATGTGGAAGCGATTTATCAGAGTTAGTGTTTGTATTTATCAAAGGTGTCACATGCAAGTATACATGTTTTTTATCATAGCATGTGATAAAGTGAAGAGTATCGTACCCACATGGAGTGTTACTACTTATATATGACTTTTGTATTAGAACTATTCTTTCACCTTAAGCATAAGTAGAGAAATAATAATAGATGATGATTTTGAATCTAGTTTCTTGTAAAATAAAGCAAACAAATAAGAATAGTGTGGTGTAAAAATATTAAGAGAAATATAGTTGAGCTTTTGATCCATTAATATATTTAGTGTGTTTATGTGTTAATGATGTGTGGTGTCATGACAGGCAAGGTCGGAAGAATCTGGTGGTGTATTTCTACATCATTCATACGCATGCATGAAAAGGGCAAGGAACACAAATCTCTAAGCTTCACTTACAACCCTATTAAACGTCTATTAATAGTTTTGAATTCCTTAATGGTTGTAGTTTCTTATTTCTAAGTAAGTTAGGTCAATTGAATATCTCTATTATACTCTTTGAACCATTTCTATACATGAAATACACTTGTTGTTGGATCTCTCACAACAGCAAGCTATTACCTATCTCTAAGGTGATCAAACAAAGAAATAGATTTTAGGAAATAAGAACACATGATAAAGCAAGCATTAACCATGCAAACATATAAAATAAACACACTTCTAATATTAATATCACATAGCTCAACTACAAGAGGTTTAGCTCATATTGAGCTTGGTACAGACAATGAACATGATTCTCAAAGGAAACATCTTAAGACAAAGAGATGAACAAAAGAAATCAACCTAAGAGGGACTCAGAGTAAGACTTGAGATAATTAATCTTCAGGAGGAAACTCCATTCGCGCCAATGATCATCTGTCAGCATAGACCTAGGAGAGGAAGGAAACTCATTCACACTTCTGCAGACACACTCTCAGACTTGCATATATTATAACTTTGAAATATCTTTTTCATGAACCCCTTCCAACTATGTTTTCAGTTCTTTAAATAGGTCAATGAATTAGGGTTTTCTTTTTGCTGCCTTGGATCATGGGCCTGTATTCGAGTAGTTCACCCAGCCCATGTATCCTAAACGTCTTCAGCATAGAGACAATGGGATCTTCATACCATCCGACAGCACTAGGGGGACAAGGTGAAATGTGCAGACTGTGACACTAAGAGCAGGCGGCGTGCAGCGTACCTGTGTATCAGATTTTGTCTTTTAGCGCCACCTTCTTCATTCTTGACCGAGTCTTTCCCTCTATTTTGTACTTCTTCCCAATCTCTCTTTGCTAGCGCAACAATTTGCAAGTATTGGCTCTTCATGCATAGAGTTTTCTTAACTCGTGGCCCATCGATAGACTATTCCAGTATTGCCTTAGCTTGACTATTAGCTAACCTTTGCACACAAAACAAAATCAAAACTAACAAATGGGAGCACCTAATGTACTCCACGCTATTTGATTAAGACAACACAAAAGCATAAAAACAAAGTAAATAAGCATAAAATGAAACTAAACTATCAACTTAAAAATCATGTATTAACTCACAAAATGTGGCTTAAAAGTTAGCTTTATCAGACATTCTTTCTTCTTAAGAACCTTCTAAACTTTAGAAGTTCTTAGTTCATTCTTCTGATGTACCTGAAATAAATTTAAATATCTTTTTGCATATATATATATATATATATATATATATATATATATATATATATATATATATATATATATAATGCAAGCACACACTGAGATTATCAAGATTTATCAAAATAACATCAATAAGTTTTCTCCCCCTTTTTTCATAATTAAAAAGTTTAAGACATTGATAATTCATTTTAAATTTAACTAAGCAAAAGAGATCAGAGAGAAAAACACATTAATTTCATTAAAATACAAATTACAGACAGAACAACAAAACAACATAAGAACACAACAACACAAACACAAGACAACAATTATTTAAACCATTGATCCTCAAAGACCTCATATCTTTATTCCACAAGAGCATTGTTAGGACCAAGACGCATCCTACAAACAATTCTTACAATTTTCGCCTGGTAGAGTACTTCAGATAAAACTCTTCCACAGGGAATGAAGGACTTGTTCATTTCTTTGGATGATATAATGGACTACTTAAGATGGTTGAAAATAACTTGAGGTAGGTTAATCGGATTACAATTAATCAAGCAGTGAATCAAGAGTTTATCATCATGAAACATAAAGTTCTTGTTGGTACCACGAGGAAGAAGATTTGAAAGAATAAGCCGAAACCAATATTTAGCAATGGGCAATAGCTTATCGGGATTAGTAGGCTCAAAACCACATGATATATCAAAGAAGGAGACCATTTTGGCACCAAGTGTGCACTTGAGAGAGACATGGTTTATAGTCATACCTATTTTTGCATAACCTATAGCATCAGCAATGGTACCAGCGGTGATGGTGACAGGAAAATCAAAGATATCAGATGTAATGATATTTCCATCAATGCTCACAGAGGCATATCTCCAGAAGGCCTTTACCAAGTTCGGATAGATAGTTACTACCAAGTTTGGATAGATAGCTATTGGTCCTCGTAGTAAATTAAGATAGTCATTTCTATTTTGAAAATGTATGCTTAGATGAAAGTTTTGCCCATCACCAAGGAGTTTTGGACGTCTTTCTTTGATGACTTCTAAAAGATCATCATTGTCGTGGAAGGTTTTGGAAGACATGATAATATGTAAAATAAGAAGAGTTGAAAAAATATTATTTTAAAACATGAAGAGACTACAAGCAATTAGGGTATAAATAGACAAAAATAGGAAACGTAAGACACAAGAGAAAAGATTTTCTTACTTAAGGTAAATAATAAATGTCAGAGAAAATAGTTGCAATTTTCAAGATAATTTAAAACATAGGCGCACTTATCAAAGTCTTTTCTCGCTTAAAGACATCTTAAAGTTTTCTAAGCTAAAACATATAGGGTTTGAGAAGAATTTTGTCAGAACATATAGCAAAAATTATAATAGACATGAAATTATCTCATAACAAACAAAACACATAGGAAACATTCAAAAAGTAACTAGCACAAAGCCATAACAAATTACGATAATTAAAAATCCTAATTGTAGGAAGGATTAGATTTTAGAGCTAGTTGAGTTAGCACATCCTTAACAAAATTGTTGAATTCTTCTTGTTTACTCAACATTTCTCGTATCATCAACTGTTCTTTATGTATTTCCTTAACATTTTTCAATAGCTAAGGAAAGACACCAGACCCTCTATTTGATAATTCTTCCATTTAAGCATCTTCTCTTTTTGTATCTTCTTTTTCTGCTACTTATCATTCAACAGCTTTTTGGGCTTCACTAGCTTGAGCTCTTTCTTTAGCTTCGCTAACATATTGTTCTCTTATCTGGTCTGAAAGATTTTGAATTTTGAGAAATTCTCCCGACATCCATCTGCTTAACCCATTCCAGATATTCTCAAGATGAGACGCGTCGGTACTTAATTCAGATAAGTTAAAGATCCTTCCTATTTCCCTTGTGGTGTCTTCTCTCAGCTAAGTGATTACTTTCTTGAGACGGGTACCGGAAATCTGAAGATTAGATCGATTTCTTCAGTTTTTAGAGGGTTGTTTATTCGATATTGATCAAGGTTCATGAATGATAAAGAGAGATTAGAAAATCTAGTGGAAGCAAATAGATTTTGAACAGAAGAAGTTGTGTTTGTTGTGGTGAAACCATACAACGGAGAATTTGAAACATCATTTAGAGATTCTAAGTTTAAAGTTGTAGAGAAATTTTTTGAGGTAACTTCAGAAACGATTGGAGCCACTGTAATGGGTGGAGTGTTTGTAAAGTAAGAAAGGGCGGAAGTCAGTGGGATGGATGAAATAGTGTTGTTGAGAATTGTGTTGGAAGGAGCAACATCAGATAGTTCACATGAAGATGATGTTTGGGATTCGGTGGTCATAGATGTAGCAAAACCAACATCTTGATAAATAGAGGATTTTGCATGAATCCAAAAATATTTCACAAGATGAGGATAGACTGGTCCATTGAGACGATTGAAATAGTTTTCCCATCTTTAAAAGGTTACATCAGCCGCAAGATTAAACCCATTAACTTTTAGGTTTTGAAAATCAACCAAGGGTTCACAAAGAACATGCAACGATTCCAAATCAGTACTCAAAGTGACTTTAGGAACATCATATGATTTTTGTACTATTAATTTTTGTCTGGATTTCGATGATATGAGCTTTGTTTGAAGAAGGTGAGGAAATGGTTTGGGTAGAGTGTGTGTAACCCTTTCATGAGAGATCTTGAACTGAGAATTCATAATTGATTGGTGATATATATTTTGAAACAAGAGAGGAGTGGGAGATAAAATGGTAAATGTATGTGCTGGTGAACTAATGGGTTTAAATAGTTATGAGTTGTGTCCAAGTCTTTATCTTCTTGAATTGCTGTCACTTTTGGTCTATATTTGACAGGAAGACTCCTAAGAATCTTCTTGACATGATCAACAGTTGTATAAATCTTGTTCAGAACATGAAGTATCGAAACATGAACTTGAAACCTTGAGAACATGGTTTCAATATTCTCATCTTCCTTCATTATGAATAATTCATATTATTGGACCAACAGGTTAGCCTTTGCCTATATAACTTGTTGATTTCCTTCACAAGTAGCACACATAATTAAAGATGGTTTTGGAAGTCAATTTATCAATAATCTTTATGTACTCTGAGTGAGGTAAAGCATCTACCAGAATGTCACACACTCTATGATGTTTTCTATCTATCTTCTTTTGTGCAGGTGTGAGAGTTTTTCTATCAGCAACCATTACTACTCCATCATCTGGAATAGAAATGCCACCTTCAAGAATATCCCATAATTCATCATCAATACCTATGATATGAGTATAAATCTTACTTTTCTACCATTCAAATTCTACTGAGTCTCCACTCAAATTCTATTGAGTCTCCACTGAAGGTAGGGAGGCTTAGAAATATAGTTATTCTTTTCAGAAGTACTATAATCAAGAATAACATTTTGGAGACCAAATTCACCTATAGATATGTTTTTCTCTCAGGATCTTTTTTGTACAATTGTTAAGTGTTAGAGCACAAACCAGACACTCTGATACCAACTAAAGGTGAGAAAAACACAAGAAGAGGATTTGTTGTGTTAAATTTTTTCTTAATTTTCAAATATCTCTTATCAGATTCTGAATATAAGGTTAAGAATCTAAATCGGAGTTAAGTGTTTAGCATCAAATTAAGATAGTTTGGAGGTAGAGAAGAAATAAAGAGAGACACGAGCAATTATCCTGGTTCCTCCCACAAGTTAGGAGTATTCTAGTCCCCTTGCACTTCCAATGTATTTTTTCTATAATTAAATCTGATTACATATGTTCAATCACATAAGAAAAAAACTTCCAATGCCTAAGCAGACAAGCAAGAGACTTCAAATGCTCAAACCCTCAATAAGAGACTTCTAATGTCAAGCACACTGTCAAGAGACTTCTAAGTGCTCAAGCACACAAGCAAGATAATTATTACAATCTAACTATTACATATGAGATTGTTTAAGAGTTACACTTGATACACAATCATAGGCGTAAACAAGATACAACACAAAAGACTCTAAGACTTAGGAATTTATAGAATATACAAGAGTTGAGAAATTCTAAGTTAAGCTTGTGTTATTATTTTGATATAGTAACATCTATTTAGTTGTCAAGGCGTAGTGTTGTAGCTTTTCTCCAAATCTCTAGCTCCTCAAATAAATGAACATAAAAGAGTCGTTGAAGAAGACTTCGTGCATAAGGATCCTTTTAGAGAAGCATCATCAGAGAAATTGGAATGCTTCTTGATATGGTTAATGTCGTTGAAAGGCCATTTTAAATTCCTTTGCTTATAGAGGAATTAGTCGTTGCATTCCTCCCATCTTCTACATAATTCTGCTAACTCTTCTCGTGATTAGAAGAAGTCTGGATCTCTAGAGGTTGATCTTCTTCAGAAGTTGACCTCTTTAGAGTCTAAGCCTTTAGAGTATGGATCTTTAGAGGTTGACTTTATTCAGACTCTGGTCTTCAGAAGTTAACCTCTTAAGAGACTGATCTTCAGGTTGTGATCATTCAGATTCTTGCTCTTTCAGCTTTTCTTTAATGTTTAATTTTCAGTGCTAGAACTTAGTTTCTATCATAAATTTTAGTCTATGTTCCTGCACACTTGAACATACATTAGTATACCCAATTGTTTTCTAAATACTTTGTTATCATCAAAACCTTAGGGATATGGTACAAACCATTTTTGTTCCAACAATCTTTCCCTTTTTGATGATGAAAAATACAAGTATTTAAGAATAATGGTTATTGATTTAATTAGTTGACTTCAGGGTATGAGGTTTGTAATCTCCCCATGAGTTTGACATTCCTAAGAGTGAGGTTTGTAAGCTCCCCTAAGTTCTACTTAGGTTAATTAAATTGAACTTTAAAGCACAATATGTATAACTGTTTAGAATTTAAGCAAAAATATTACCGTCAGATTCAGGGCTTAAATACTTAACATCTTACTCCCCCTTTTGTCATCAACAAAAATATAAAGAATGAGATAAGAAACTGATCCATAGATTAAATGTTTGGGATTTTAAAAAGTCTGGATAAAAACGAGTTAAGATCATATCCATTGCACCTCATTGTCATCAGAAAATATAAATCCTTTGAAAAAGTATTTTTAGAAAAATATTTGAAAAAAATTGATATTTGGCTAGAATGGTTGGGAATAACTCTCCAAATCTCGAGAAGGTCTAATCTTGTTCTTGTAACTGAGCATTTGAGAAAATCAAAGCAGTCAAGGCTGGAAAGAAGTGCTTGACCAAAAATATATCTCTCTCCTTTGTCCATAGTTTCACAACAACCAAAACAGATTTTTCTTTATTTTATTGTTTTTGTTTAAAAGGGGTCAAAAGTCAATAAAAAGTCAAAGTATGATTTATTATGTTTTTAAGTATTATTTTTGTTTTTTATAATTAGGCTTTTTTTAAAATGATTATTTTTCATTTTTTATTTATTATTTAATAAAAAATAGTCAAAAATATCAAAAAATAAATAAATTCTTTCCATATTTGTCGCATTGTGTCATAGTTTTTTCTGATTGGTCTAATTTTTTCATCCTTGTTTTTGATTGGCCTGTGTCACAATTTATTATATTCCTTATTTTGTTGACCTACTTTTTTTATATAAATAGACACGTATTCTTACAGAAAATTCAGACATTACCCACTCACTAACACATTCTTACTCATAACCCACTTTTGCAAATAACTCATAATTTCTAACACTCAATCTGACACAAAAACCCATGAGTCAAACCCTAGTTTTTTCTTTCAACAAGCCCCTATTTTTAGTAAGAAAAAATCAACATAAAAAAACAATACTCTCCACTTTTCACACGTTGAAACTCTCAATTCCATCATCTATCATAGCACTTCAAACCTTTCCAAACCCGATTGGACAACATATAAACAAAAATTTGTTCTGGAAAAAACTATTAACTTTCTCTCCCCCCACGCACAACCCTATATCTTCACAAATTTATCATGTTTTCAAAATCAAACAACATAAAAAAACAACCCTCCTCCATACTATAATCACATACATCACAAACCTGTCATCACTAACCTCTAATTCAGCCTCCCAACAAACCATACATAAACACTCTCACCAACATCATAACACCCTGTCAAAACATCAATCCCACATTTAACACCACCTTTTCTTTCACTAAACTCAACAACCCAATACTAGTAAAAAACACCACCATAATCACATACCATGTAATCACAACAAATAACCACATCTCCATAAACCGACCACAGCAACTAAAAAAGTTAAACGGAATTGAATCATAGAAGAAAGAATTCATAAACAAAAATAAGAAGCTCGCGAATGGAAACGAAAGCAACCCTAAAGCCACTCCCATTCCCACACGTGAGAAGCTGAAACTGAATGCCCTGCTCCACCTACCACCGCAAATCCACATTTCTGGCGATCCCTCTCCCCAATACCACCACGCACCTGTCACGCCACCTTCGTTCACGATGATCCGACTGCGGCTTTCCCACCATCAAAACCGTATTTGAGATCCCGTTGTCATCTCTGATGCAAGAATACAGCCTTTCGACCCTCCAGTAGTAGCACTTCCACCGGCCTCCACCATTAAGTTTTCTTTTCACCTTTTTTCCTTTTTTTATCTCATGATTTTTGATCTTGTATATGTTTATTTGGTGGTTTTATTGTGAAAATTAAGTGAGTTGAATGAGAAAAATGGCGAAGAGATTGAGATAGATTTGAAAGAAAAAGTTTCAGTTTTTTTCTCTCTTGAAGAATATGAGAAGCGTGGAGAGTATGGGTGGGAATAGGCCAGGCCGACTAACAGGGACCTACGGCCTAGCCTATACAGGCTCAGGTTAGGCCATGTTTTTTTTAAATAGAAAAGGCCTAGGCTTTTTTATAAGCCTATTTAGTTAAAAGGCTAGGCCATGGGCCATAAAAAAGCCTTTAAAGCCTATTAGGCTGACCTATTTAAATAAATAAGAATAAATTTATTATTTATTATTATTATATTTTATTTGTACTTTGAAATAAAATATAAAAATAAATCTGAGTCATCTTGAAGAACTTATGAAGATATGTTGAAAAAAGCTTATGAACAATGTCATTAGTTGTTTCATAAGTTCTCTTAAACAAATAATATCGTAAAACTTATGTAAATAGGTAAATTTGAATAAGTAAATGCAAATAAGCATTTATTCTCACTGATATTTTAATTTGTTAGTCTATTTAAACATTTGTTGAATTGCTTATTTATAATTGTTTAAAAAAATAGGCTTTTATGTAGGCTAATAGGCCAAACAGGTCTTCGAAAAGGTTAGACTCAGGCCTAAAAATTAGCCTATGATATACCACAGACCAGACTTACACCTTGAAATTTTTAATAGCTCAGGCTCAGCCTTGGCAAAGCCTAACTCGACCCAACCTATTCTCACCCCTAGTACAGGGGGAGAGGAGAACAATTTCTTTAAAATTTTGTCCTTTTCCTCTTTATGTCATTTATTTTTTGCTTTATTTTATTTTCTTTTTCGCCACGTGTCGCCATGGGTGTGGTGTCTTTAATTTAATTGAATAAAAGGAAAAGGATGTGTGGTACCAGCAGGGGCGCTGCCCCTTATTGCTGGTTTGTTTATTTTTTTTTTCATTTTTATTTTTTCATTAATCATATAATTTTTATTAAATTAGGGTTGTTTGTTTGGTCTTTGGGCTTTTGCTGTATGAGCTCTTAACATCCCTCCTAGCTTTTACACCCATTTGATTTTAATTTATTCTATTGACTCATTAGTTTATCTTATTAGTCATTTAGGTTAGTTTTATTATTTAATTAAAAAAGTATAAAAATACAAAAAAATAGTGTGTCATTTGGTCTTTTCCAATTTATTAAACAATATAGTTTTTTATGTAATTTAGATTAATTTAGTTGTTAAGTTTTTTAAAAACTAGTTTAGGTTATTTATTTTAGTCTTATAAAAAACCAAAAACACAAAAATATGCATTTTATTTTAATTAGGATGGTTCCTCCAATTAGATTAATTAAATAATTACCTTGTACATATTTGTTAGGGTTTTCCCCCATTTAAATTGAGACACCCGCATCACTTGTAAACAATCTGTTAGTTTGTACATAGGTCATTAAATATCCAATTGTACATAATCAAATTTTTTTCACAATTATATTAATCCACGATTTTGAAAATGATTGGACGGAGTGGAAGTACATCCACACTTTCCTCGAGTAAATGCATGCCATATCGTTTGGTTATTTAAATCAAAATACTTTAAAATCAGCTCAACACACCAAGTTATTCTTTTTCGCCCCCGTGCGCCAAAACAACATTTTCCGCCCCATGCGTCGAAATCATTTTCTAAATTAAAATCAACCAAAAACATACTTATTTTCTAGCCGAACTATGGAGCTCTGAATTGCCCATTGCAACTGGGGATATGTAGGCACGAGGTTTTGAAACCCTGGCGAGCTCAATATTAAAAATAAAAATTTCCCCTTTTCCTTTTGTAAATAATCTCTTTTTATAAATATTCAATAAATAATAAATAAGAAATAGAACAATGCAAACATTCCCTAAACAAACACTTTAACCTAAGACTATTAGGAGGTTCTCGTTGAGTACAACGGATGTGAGGGGTAGTTAACACCTTCCCCTCCCATAACCAACCACTGAACCCTAAACTGGTTGCGATAACCATGTTTTATCCTCCTTAAGGGTTTTATCGACGTACTCCTTTAGATAAAAACTTCAGTGGCGACTCTGTGTCTATTTTAAGCATTTAGAGGCTCAGTATTTTTTGCGCCGCAACATCAACAACTAAAAAGAATTTTTCCATGATTGAGTGGTTGTCTTGCTCTACCCAATTGAACAGTGAAATACAAAATCTGTAAGGTTTCTCTCTAAAGACTACTGGGAGGGTTTGTTTCAGACAAAATGGGGGAAGAGGTTTAGTGCGAGAGGGAGATTGTGGGGTTTATAGGTTTTATGGCACTTGGTGGAGGAGGAAAATAATTTGATGAAGAGGAGCCTGCAATGAGTGCATACTGGGATGGGAAAAATGACGATGAAAATAATGACACGAACATGATGACTGAATTTGTGGTATGCTGGTTTCATCGAATAATGTCATGTAATAGTTAAACAACATGGTTGTTATGGAATATCTGGGACATGAAACAAAATTGGGGATATGTGTTGATTACTGCGCTTATGTATTCTATTCTTCCATTATGTGTTTATGTATCCTACTCCTCCATTATCACCACACTGTTAATGAAAATGATATATGGGAAAGTATGGTATAAATGATTCAAAAAGTAGCAAAAGTGTCTGCCAATACGTTTTTTACTTATGGGTAAAAACTCTTGGTGGTGGAACAAAATTGTGTAAAAACGACAAATCAGAAGAAGGTGGTGCTCGGTGCAAAAAATAGTGTTGATGGGGGCATTTGTTTCAAAAGAAAAAAAAACCCATTACCAATGTAGAGCCAATAATAGTTGTAGTTGTTTCTCCAAGTGAAATTATGAGTAAATTGTTCCTATGATGCTTCTCTATTTATATAATGATTCTGACACAACTCGTACGGAGGCCAAATTATTTTTTATAAGGAATCGAACTCAGGTTCTTTAAAAGACATCTATGTGTCTTTACCACTAGACCAATGTACATCCATGACAAATAATTTCCATAATTTTTATTAACTAGCCAGATACCCGTGCGTCCGCACGGGTAAATTTATTTGATTTTACATAAATTTTATTTAAATATGCATTAAATTTAAAATGAGTTATTTAATTATAAAATGAAAAAATAATAATAATATAAATTCAATTTTAATATTTGAAAATAAAAATTTTGTATATCAAATAAAGAAAATTGTTAACTAACATAAAATATGTATTTTGCTAATAGTGGCCCGTAAAAAAATAGAAATTTTGATATTTGAAAATAAAAATTTGTGTCTTAAATAAAGATAATTGTTAGTTAAAATAATATGTATATTTTAGTCATAGTGAGTAGTGACATATGAGAAAAGTTGAAATTTTGAGATTTTAAAAATAATTGTTAATTAAAATAAAATAGGTATTTTGCTGATAGTGACTCGTGAGAAAAATAAAACTTTTTATATTTAAAAATAAGAATTTTGTGTTTCAAATGAAGACAATTGTTAATTAAAATAAAATACGTATTTTGCTAATAATGGTCCGTTAGAAAAATAAAATTTTGACATTTTAAAATAAGAATTCTCTATGTCAAATTAAGACAATAAAATTGGTATTTTTCTCTTAGTGACCCGTGAGAAAAATAAAAATTTTGACATTTGAAAATAATTTTTTAAATTATGATAAAATGATTATATTTTCGGTTAACTAAATTTTTATGTGTTGCTATTCATTCAATTTATTTATTTATGCTTAGAAAAGTAAAAGGGAAAGAGAAAATTTAAAATGAAAGTGAAAAGTGTAGGAAAGAGAAATAGTAAGTGAAAGAGTAAGAAGTGGGGAAAAAGTGAAAGTTAAAAAATATCAAATAAGAAATTGACACATGGTATGGTAGCATTTGATTGAAAAATAAAATGAATTAATTGAGTGATTATGTTTTTACTATTTTAACCTCTTGCAAGTGTAAAAAAATTTAAAATGAAAGAGTATTATTGCTAGTTTGCAGACATATTCATTTAATGGATAGATAGTTGATATTAACAAATTGTGTACATAAATTTTTACGTATGAGGTCTCCAACCTAAATTCCTTCAGGTTAAATGATATTCATTTTACAACTAGACAAATCAATTTTTATTGTAAATAAAGTGATTATCATTTACAACTAAAAAAATTAATTTCTATTGTTAATAAAGTGACTACTATTTACAACAAGACAAATCAATTTCTATTGTTTATAGAGTGACTACCATTTACAACTAGACAAATTAATTTCTATTATTAGTAAAGTGATTATAATTTACAACTATACAAATCAATTTCTATTGTTAATAAAGTGATTATCATTTACAACTAGATAAATCAATTTCTATTGTTAGTAAAACGACTATCATTTACAATTAGACAAATCAATTTCTATTGTTAATAAAGTGATTATCATTTAGAACTAGACACATCAATTTCCACGGTTAGTAAAGTGACTATCAATAACTGTAACACCCCATACATACATTGCCTAGGATATACGTATATGGCATTAAAATGGTACTCGAAAATCATAAACATAAGCAGCGGAATAGATAATGTATAAGTACAAGTACAAAAGCCCAAACTGTCATGGCCAAAAATACAAGAGTTCCAACTGGTACAATACATATCCATAGTACAAAAGATGGAGATACAAAAGATCATAGACTACAACAGAAAGCATCGCCAAGAAACATCAACTCGAAGCTAAGTCATCTTACCCTTGCCTCGATCCTGCCTCGAACCACCTGTAAAAAGAATAATTGGAATGGGGTGAGATTACTAAATCTCAGTGAGTCTCCCTATCTTACGGGTTCACTCAGTTCTACAGGGAACATGCAATCAACTGATTCACCGAGAATCCGGGTTACCTCACGGCTAGGTACAAGTACAAACAAGGTACACCACCATTGGAAGTCCCATAACTATCCAATGTGGCCACAAAGATAACCATATAGTCAAAACCACCGTATGCAAACCCGTACCCATGTACGAGGAATCCAGGAGTAAGTTACAGCCCGCTCATTAGGCTACGCAATCCACACCCTCGGTGAGTTACACCCGTGCATCGCATCAAGAGATTTGTACCGGCACACGGAAAGATGGAACAAACGAGTCCTATGTGGTACACCGTTCGTGACGAGTTACCGCGGTGACTTTGCCTATGTGGCGTCACAGCCTCATCAACCATCAAAACACACGTGTGAGGGACCCAGCCAGCTCGGTACAAAACGCCATCTTGACAACACGAGCCCACCGGGCGAAAGCCTAGTGATGTTGCATACGTGGCATCACTAGAGGTGAATCGAAAGTGATGTTGCCTACATGGCATTACTTCTCCACCATACCAAGCACGCCGATGTGTAACCGCTAGTGGAGAAACGCCCTATAAGACCTCCACATGCACATCGCAATGGTAGCTCAGGTGTGTAGAACATACCGAGAACGCTGATGTGTACTGCAAGTGTGGAAGTGCCCCCGTACGGCCCACACAAGCACATCGCAACGGTACCAAGTGTTCTATGCGGTTTACCCCCTAATAGCCTAGGCCCACTCCGATTCAAGCATACCACAACACAATCAAGCCACACAGGCAAAGCGTCTCCGAACGTTCAACCGGAACGAACGAGAATAACAATGATCACATCATAACACAATCAACAATTGCATATCTCAAATATACATGCATACAAGTAAGATGATGATCATATCATAGTCTCATACACTTAAAACAAGTACTGGCATATCATACAAGTCATAAGAGGCCTTCGATTCCGATACGAAGCGAAACTGCACTCAAATGGGAGAAATATCAATTCTGTACCAGACTAGTTCGCTACAGCGAACTTCTGTTTGCTACAGCGAACTCAAACAGAAGCTAAACTTCATCAAACCCAGGTCAGTTCGCTACAGCGAACTCCAGCGAAGCCCCGATTCGCTACAGCGAAGGAAAGTTCGCTACAGCGAATAAATCAGTTCAGCTCCCAGGTTTATTCGCTACACCGTTCGCTACAGCGAACCATTCGCTACAGCGAATGAAAGTTCGCTGCAGCGAACTCTGCAAAATCAGCAAAAATGCAGAAACGTATTTGGGGTCCCCAAGCCCCAAATTTCCACATGCATCCATTCTTAAGCGAAAATGAGACATAGAAACAATATGTAAACTAATTATTGCTACCAATAAGGTCTAACACATGCAAAAGGATGAGGATCAAAAGCATTTACTCACAAACCCTTAATCCCCAAAGTTAGCATAAACCCTCAAACATTCCCCATGGTCTCTATCTATGAGACTCACCTTGAAGAGGAGCAGTAGGAGCTGCGAAAATCAGAAGAAAAAGATGAAGATTGCTGAATTAATAGTGCATGCAAGGTTGATGATGAAGTTGTGATATGGGTTCTCTTCTTCCTTCTTCCTTGTTCCACGTTTCCTTCTTCTTCTTTCTCCAAAATTCTATTTTGGTTCACAAAAATGGAATGAGTCTCTAGCCAAACACATCCTTAATTCTTTAGTATTAGGTGCAATGACCATAACACCCTCCAACTAGACTCTATTTACCATGATGCCACTTAGTTACAATCCAACTATAGAATTTCTTTAATAATAATCTTTTGAAATAAAATTGGGACATTACATTCTCCCCCCCTTAAATAGAATTCGTCCTCGAATTCGAAAAACTTACCAGAACAGGTGAGGATACAACTCCCGCATCTCTGATTCGAGCTCCCAAGTGGCTTCGTCAGGACGCGACTCTTCCCACAACACCTTCACAAGAGGTATCTCTTTGCTTCTCAACGATTTGCTAGCATACTCCAAGATACGACAAGGTTTCGGTTGGAAAGAAAGATCTGGCTCTACTTCAATCGTATCTGGTAGGATAGGATGAAATGAATCCGGCACAAACTTCCGCAATTGAGACACATGGAAAATGTCATGCAGCCCGGACAGTGAAGGAGGCAACGCTAACTGGTATGCGACTTCACCTATCCGTCTCATGATCTGATAAGGTCCTACATATCTCGGGCTAAGCTTGCGTGTCTTAAATGGTCCCTTCAATCTCAACCTCGGAGTCACCTTCAAGAACACATGATCTCCTACATCAAACTCCAACGGTCTCCTTCGTTTGTCCGCATAACTCTTCTGTCGATCTTGAGCTTGTTTCATCTTATCTCGAATCATCTTAACCTTCTCCGTGGTTTCTTGAATTATCTCCGGTCCAAGAATTCCCTTCTCGCCAACTTCAGACCAACACAACGGTGATCGACACTTCCTCCCATACAAGGCTTCATATGGGGCCATACCGATACTTGCATGATAACTGTTGTTATACGCGAATTCTATCAAAGGTAAGTTATTTTTCCAACTTCCACCAATTTCCAAGATACATGCCCTCAGCATATCTTCAATGGTTTGAATAGTCCTTTCTGTTTGTCCATCTGTCTGGGGGTGGTTAGAAGTGCTCAAATTCAGATTTGTACCCATCTCTTGATGAAAAGCTCTCCAAAATCGGGAAGTGAACTTCGGATCTCTATCTGACACAATGCTAGAAGGTACACCGTGCAATCTTACAATCTCCACTACAAAAAGCCTCGCAAGGTGAGAAACCTTGTGAGTTGTCTTAACCGGTAAGAAATGCGCGGACTTAGTCAAACGATCCACTATCACCCATATAGAGTCATGTCCACCCAAGACTCGTGGTAGTCCCACAATGAAGTCCATGGATATACTGTCCCACTTCCAGACAGGAACATCCAACGGTTGTAGCATACCACCGGGCCTTTGGTGTTCTAACTTCACTTGTTGACATATCACACACTGCTCTACATAGTCAGCCACATCTCTCTTCATACCAGGCCACCAAAAATTCCCCTTCAAGTCCTGATACATCTTGGTCAATCCGGGATGGATGGTGAATTTGCTCTTGTGAGCCTCGTCCAGAATTAACCTCCTTAACTCCGCATCATTTGGCACACACATCCTTTTTCCAAAAAGAATGAGTCCATCAGATGTACGAACAAAATCAGGAAGGTTTGCTTTAGCCTGCAATTCTACATCATTCCACTGTGCTCGACGGATCCTTTCCCGCAGTTCATTCTCAATACACAAGTTACTTATCAACACACCCGTTGGTGCCCACTCAAACTGTAAGTCCAAATTTCTGAACTTCTCCATAAGGCCAAACTCCAACATCATCAGCTCTGCAACTTTTATCTCTTTCCTACTCAAGGCATCCGCTACCTTATTAGCTTTACCGGGATGGTACTTCAAATCAAAGTCGAAGTCCTTCAAGTACTCCATCCATCTCCTCTGACGCATGTTAAGTTCCTTCTGATCAAAGAGGTACTTCAAACTCTTATGATCGCTAAACATCTCAAAGTGAACTCCATACAAATAATGTCGCCACACCTTGAGTGCGAACACAATTGCAGCGAGTTCAAGGTCATGTGTAGGATAATTCTCTTCATGAGATCTCAGCTGTCTAGATGCATAAGCTACAACCTGTCCATCTTGCATCAACACTCCACCCAAGCCTTTCTTAGAAGCATCACAGAACACTTCGTAAGATCGGTTTGGATCTGGGATCACCAACACTGGAGCAGTAGTCAGTTTCTCCTTGAGTTTCTGAAAACTCTTCTCACATTCTGAATTCCATCTAAACGAAACCTCCTTCCTTGTAAGCCTGGTCAAAGGTAATGCTAGCTTGGAAAATCCCATGATGAACCTCCGATAGTAACCTGCCAAGCCTAGGAAACTACGGACCTCAGTTGCATTCTTGGGTCGTTCCCAATTTATTACTGCTTCTACCTTTGAAGGGTCTACAGCTACGCCGCCGCCAGATATGACATGTCCAAGAAACTTGACTTCAGACATCCAGAACTCACACTTGCTAAACTTCGCAAACAACTGCTTTTCTCTGAGAACCGACAACACAATCCTCAAATGCTCCATGTGCTCTTCGATAGTCCGTGAGTATATCAATATGTCGTCTATAAAGATTACCACGAACTGATCCAAATACGGTTGAAACACCCGGTTCATGTAATCCATAAAGACAGCAGGAGCATTGGTTACCCCGAATGGCATAACCAAAAACTCATAATGACCGTATCTCGTCCTAAAAGCAGTCTTAGATACATCTGAACTCTTAACCCGAATCTGATGATATCCCGACCTTAGGTCAATCTTCGAGAACACACAGGCTCCTTTCAATTGATCTAGAAGGTCATCAATCCGCGGTAGAGGGTACTTGTTCTTTATGGTTACCTTGTTCAGCTGACGATAGTCGATGCACAAACGCATACTACCGTCCTTCTTCTTCACTAATAAGACTGGAGCTCCCCATGGAGAAACACTAGGACGAATGAAGTGTTTCGCCAACAACTCTTCTAGCTGACTCTTCAACTCTCTAAGCTCTGTAGGAGACATCCTATAAGGGGCGATCGAAACTGGAGCGGTACCCGGTACAAGATCAATAGAGAATTCAACTTCCCTTTCCGGCGGAAGAGAAGTAACATCCTCCGGGAATACGTCGGAAAATTCACATACAACCGGAATCTCCAAAATACTCCTCTTGTCTTTGGAGTCCGACGTAAGAACCAAAAGGAAAGACTTCTCTTGAGCAAAAAGGTAATTGATCATGTTAACCGTACCTTCAAGAAGATGTTCAATGGCATCGGTTGGTGTAGTCTCCTCAGCAGGAATGAAGATAGCCCTCTCTTTACAACCGATGTACACCGAGTTAGCTGACAACCAATCCATACCAAGTACTACATCGATCTTCTTAAGAGGTAGACAAATGAGATCAATCACGAATCTACGACTGTTGAAGGTAATAGAACACTCCTTGCAAATTTCTCGAGCTTCTACTACATCGTCCGTAGCCGATGAGATAATCATAGGATTAGGAAGAAGACTCGTCTCAAAACCAAGCCTCCGAACACAAGGGTAAGAAATAAAAGAATGTGTTGCTCCACAATCAACTAGCACAAACAAGGGCTGATCATTTACATAACACGTACCAGCAACAAGATTAGTGTTTCCTTGGGCCTTCCTAGCGTCCAAGGTGTAAACACGACCTTTAGTCTTCTCAGGAACATCTGGGGCAGTACAATCCCTCGCATAATGCCCTGGTTGATGGCACCTGTAACAATTTCCAAAATCCGGTCTACAATTCCCATGATGCTTCTTGTTACACTTGCCACACCAAGGAGGTTGAGTTAAGCTACCACCATGGGTCTGTTTCTTCGCCGCTGGAGGAGTACGGGGTTTCAAATGCTGCCCCGACCTTCCGTGATCCCTACGAACCGGCCTGTTCTGCTCTCTTTCCTCTTGGACCCTCTTCAATGTGTTCTCGGCAACATAGCATTGCCTTAAACACTCAGCATAGGTGGTAAACTCCCTTTGAGACACACTGTGCACAATATCAGCATTCAGCCCCATGAGGAACTGATCAATCTTCCACAACTCATCTGGTGCATAAGCTGCTTGTCTGGAATAGGCAGCCATGTCTTCAAACTTCTCAGCATATTCAGACACCGACATGTTGCCTTGTTTGAAGGACTGAAACTCACGCTCCTTCAAAGCACGCACACTGTTGGGGTAGTACTTCTCCAAGAAAGCTGTCTTGAAATGTTGCCAATCCTTTGGAATCCCTCGGTTAGTGAAATACGTAGACTCCGTATTCCACCATCTACCTGCTGGTCCCTTCATTTTCTGAGCAGCAAAGATCACCTTCTCTTCCTCTGTGCACTGAATAGCCTGGAATATCATTTCCATGCCATACAACCAATCATGAGCAATCACAGGATCTAAGCCACCCAAGAACTCTGGCGGATCCATCCGAAAGAAAGCACGAAAGTCAGGCCCTGCTGCAGCCTGAGGAGTAGGAACAGGAGCGGTTGGTTGTTGTCCTTGCATGCCTTGCATCATTTGCATCATCATTTGATTCTGCTGCTGCATCTGTTGCATTATCTGCACCCAAGGCACACCCGCATTCTCAGTTTCAGGCTCAGTCTCCACATTCCTTGTTCTGGGCCTTCCGGGACCTCTGCGTTGTTCAGCCATCTTCCCGTTTGTCCTACACACGGAATCAAGTTGATCAAGCTTAATGCCATAAGTAAGACATAAGGAATCATGCCGACACTACACATATGAGGCAGAATTATGCTGACTTATGATGTTTCATGGCAAAGCCGAGGTTCGACCTGCTCTGATACCAACTGTAACACCCCATACATACATTGCCTAGGATATACGTATATGGCATTAAAATGGTACTCGAAAATCATAAACATAAGCAGCGGAATAGATAATGTATAAGTACAAGTACAAAAGCCCAAACTGTCATGGCCAAAAATACAAGAGTTCCAACTGGTACAATACATATCCATAGTACAAAAGATGGAGATACAAAAGATCATAGACTACAACAGAAAGCATCGCCAAGAAACATCAACTCGAAGCTAAGTCATCTTACCCTTGCCTCGATCCTGCCTCGAACCACCTGTAAAAAGAATAATTGGAATGGGGTGAGATTACTAAATCTCAGTGAGTCTCCCTATCTTACGGGTTCACTCAGTTCTACAGGGAACATGCAATCAACTGATTCACCGAGAATCCGGGTTACCTCACGGCTAGGTACAAGTACAAACAAGGTACACCACCATTGGAAGTCCCATAACTATCCAATGTGGCCACAAAGATAACCATATAGTCAAAACCACCGTATGCAAACCCGTACCCATGTACGAGGAATCCAGGAGTAAGTTACAGCCCGCTCATTAGGCTGCAATCCACACCCTCGGTGAGTTACACCCGTGCATCGCATCAAGAGATTTGTACCGGCACACGGAAAGATGGAACAAACGAGTCCTATGTGGTACACCGTTCGTGACGAGTTACCGCGGTGACTTTGCCTATGTGGCGTCACAGCCTCATCAACCATCAAAACACACGTGTGAGGGACCCAGCCAGCTCGGTACAAAACGCCATCTTGACAACACGAGCCCACCGGGCGAAAGCCTAGTGATGTTGCCTACGTGGCATCACTAGAGGTGAATCGAAAGTGATGTTGCCTACATGGCATTACTTCTCCACCATACCAAGCACGCCGATGTGTAACCGCTAGTGGAGAAACGCCCTATAAGACCTCCACATGCACATCGCAATGGTAGCTCAGGTGTGTAGAACATACCGAGAACGCTGATGTGTACTGCAAGTGTGGAAGTGCCCCCGTACGGCCCACACAAGCACATCGCAATGGTACCAAGTGTTCTATGCGGTTTACCCCCTAATAGCCTAGGCCCACTCCGATTCAAGCATACCATAACACAATCAAGCCACACAGGCAAAGCGTCTCCGAACGTTCAACCGGAACGAACGAGAATAACAATGATCACATCATAACACAATCAACAATTGTATATCTCAAATATACATGCATACAAGTAAGATGATGATCATATCATAGTCTCATACACTTAAAACAAGTACTGGCATATCATACAAGTCATAAGAGGCCTTCGATTCCGATACGAAGCGAAACTGCACTCAAATGGGAGAAATATCAATTCTGTACCAGACTAGTTCGCTACAGCGAACTTCTGTTCGCTACAGCGAACTCAAACAGAAGCTAAACTTCATCAAACCCAGGTCAGTTCGCTACAGCGAACTCCAGCGAAGCCCCGATTCGCTACAGCGAAGGAAAGTTCGCTACAGCGAATAAATCAGTTCAGCTCCCAGGTTTATTCGCTACACTGTTCGCTACAGCGAACCATTCGCTACAGCGAATGAAAGTTCGCTGCAGCGAACTCTGCAAAATCAGCAAAAATGCAGAAACGTATTTGGGGTCCCCAAGCCCCAAATTTCCACATGCATCCATTCTTAAGCGAAAATGAGACATAGAAACAATATGTAAACTAATTATTGCTACCAGTAAGGTCTAACACATGCAAAAGGATGAGGATCAAAAGCATTTACTCACAAACCCTTAATCCCCAAAGTTAGCATAAACCCTCAAACATTCCCCATGGTCTCTATCTATGAGACTCACCTTGAAGAGGAGCAGTAGGAGCTGCGAAAATCAGAAGAAAAAGATGAAGATTGCTGAATTAATAGTGCATGCAAGGTTGATGATGAAGTTGTGATATGGGTTCTCTTCTTCCTTCTTCCTTGTTCCACGTTTCCTTCTTCTTCTTTCTCCAAAATTCTATTTTGGTTCACAAAAATGGAATGAGTCTCTAGCCAAACACATCCTTAATTCTTTAGTATTAGGTGCAATGACCACAACACCCTCCAACTAGACTCTATTTACCATGATGCCACTTAGTTACAATCCAACTATAGAATTTCTTTAATAATAATCTTTTGAAATAAAATTGGGACATTACAATAACAACTACGCAAATCAATTTCTATTATTAATAAAGCGACTATCATTAACAAATAGACAAATCAATTTCTATTATAGTAAATTGATTGTCATTTAATCTGAAGGGATTTGGGTTTGCGACCCTATTGGTATAAATTTTGTATTTTTTATTTTAAATTCATAATTGTTTAAGATTACTAGAAATCATGGGAATTACTTATCATGAATGTATATTGATCTAGTGGTAAAGACGTAAGATGTTGTTTGAAGAGTCTGAGTTCAACTCCTTATAAAAAATAATTTTGCATTTTTTATATTATTAATTCATAGTTGTTTAAAAATGAAATTAAAAATAAAAAATAATTTAGTATTTAAAAAAGGAAAAATAAGTAAAATCCAATGTGGCAGTCCAATCACGATTTAAAACTAGAAAAAAACCGGTTTGAAAAAATATTAACAGAAGGACTAATATGGTTCTATCACGATTTAAAACTGGGAAAAAACCAGTTTGAAAAAAAATATTAACAGAAGGACTATAATATGGTCCGATTAAATTTTGTAAGGGATTAAATCAGATTTTTTTTAAGGGAGTAATTTGGATTGTGTAATTTTTGCAAAGGACCAGAATGCGTCTTCACTCATAATAATAATAATAATAGAATAGATGATTGATTAGTTAATTGGTCCTATGGTGGTGTTAATATTAAAATTAGTAGGGTGTGTGTGTTGTTAAGCCCATTAGAGTGATGAAAGTTGGTAAGGAATTAATAAAATAAGAGAGAAAAGAGAGAAATGAAAAAAATAGAGAAGATAGAGAATTCTGGAGAGAACGTGAAAGAGGAGAAGAGACACAAAGAGGCTAGGGCAAGAATTCCATTGAAAGAGTAGAGCACATTCAATCCAAAGTAAGAGTAAGGTTCTAACTCTATAAGGTTGGGTATGGTGATTTGTATGTAGGAACCGATTTTGGGTTTATGTTGATATTTTAAGTTTTGAAGAGGAATTCTATGCAATTGAGGAAATTGATGCATGTTTGATGGTGATTTTTGTTGCTATGTGTTGTATGTGTATTGTATGACTTATATTGCATGATAATTGGTGTTGCTGTTGTGTTTCGTGAAATTTCGTATTTTGACTGTAAAATTGGTGTCGAAAGTGACGTCGTAGAAATCGTGTTTTTAAGGTCCCAATAGATGTTAGATGAATAGAGGAACACGAATATGTAAGTCTTTCGTAAAACCAGACTGTCTAAGATGGATTTTTGATGGAATTAGCGGCTGTGGAAGTAGCGAACAATTGCATAATTTTTCTGCATAATTGACAGTGCGCTTAGCGAGCTCTATCATAATTTTTTTTATTCTTGCAAAACTGAATTGGGTCCTGGACAATAGTGATTTATCAAGAAATTTAGTGAATTTTCCAGAATTTACTGGAGTCGTTTGAATGGCCTTTGAATCGATTTTTGATGAAAACCGTTTACTTGAATTTCCTATGTTTTTGCATTGGAATGAATAATTACGTGATAAAGACTTTCTAATCTTGTTTGCTAACTATTATTTGTGATTGTATGATGTGGTTTTGCAATGACGAAGAAGTGATGGCCTATGTTGGCGTTTGTTGAAGGCTTATGCCTTATGGTTGCATAATTGTTGTCGTTGTTGTTGCATGTTGTGTCGAATACATTGCATTCATGATATGGGCTTATGCTCTGTAAGATGGCTTGGATTGGCAAGTTAAGATGGAGGCTTATGCCTTGCTGCTGCCTCTATTTATTGGCAATTGAGATGGGGGCTTATGCCCTGTTGGTACCACATGCATTCACATAGTTGTTGATTTCATTGCATTTTACATAATGATGGATGATGACGAGCTGTTTAATGATGAATCTTAGGGTGTGTTTGGTTCGAGGTAGATGGATGGGAGAAGAGGGGAGGGTGGAGATATTTATAATAAAATGTATTTGGTTCAATTTTTAGGAGGGGGAGGAGGGGAAAAGAGGGGAGGGGAGTGAAGGTGAGTTTAGATATTTAATAAATTAATATATTTACTAAAATATCCTCAGTTTTATTTTATTATTTCAAAATTATTTTTTCGTGTTCTGGCTTTTCTTTTTATGATTTTTCTTTATTGTATCCATCAACTTATTATATTTATTCTTCACACCTTCAAATTATTTATTATTTATTTTTTTATTTAATAAAAATTATAGCTACCGTAATTTTTTTAATTATAATTTTATTTTTGTATTTATTTATGTTAATTTTTTTCTAATTTTGTTACGTGTTCTGTTATATATATTTTTATATAAAACTAGTAACAAACTCGTGCATACGCACGGGTTCTAGTCTAGTACGCGGGTTTATTTACATATTATATTTATTTTAAATAAAATATAAAAAAAATATTAAAAATTTGATCAATAATAGATATTTTTCGTATATAGAAATATTTAATTCAATAATAAATATTTTCCCGTATACAAATGTTATTTTTATTTAAGTATCGTTTACAAAAATATTTGGATCAATAGTAAATTTTTGTATATAAAAATATTTAGATTAATATTAGATTTTTTTCCCGTATACCATTTTTGAATAAAAAATATTAGGATCATAAATATCTTTTTTCCTATATAAAAATATTTAGATCAATATTAAATTTTAGAATACCATACATTTAAAATTTTCCTGTATAAAAATATTAATTTTATATTACTATTATATATTAAAATATTTGATTCAATAATAAACTTGTCCTCATTTATAAAAATAGCACCATTTATAAAAACATTTGGATGAACAATACATTTTTTTATCTATATAAAAAAAATTGGATCAAGAAAATATTTGTTATAGTATTTGAAATTATATGTCATATGTTATTTTTTTAAAAATAAAATAGATAAATATTCTTTATAAAATAATATGGACTAAAATATTTATAAATATACCATAATTAAATATAATTTAAATTAATTATACAATATATTAGAGAGAGAGAGATAAAAAATATGTTAACATAAATAAATACTACAAAAATAATAATAATGTTTTAATTTTTTTTTATGATACTATTTGAAAGATTACTGTTAACATAAATTAAATTTGTTTTTTATGATACTTTATTAAAAGGGAGTTTTAATACTATTTTTATCACTTTAATTGCAAAGTATTACTGTTACACTTTTATTTAGCTATAAAATATAAAAATTAATTGTAAAATGATATGAAAGTGTATTTAATTTAAATTAAATGGTATAGAAAACATGTCTTTAATTTGTAATAATACCGCATTTAATATGATTTTAAATAAAAATATAATTAAAACTTTATATGTGAAAAATTATATATTCATTTAAAATCAATATTTTTTGATACCCTATTTATTTAAATTTTATTTTGGTGAGAGTGAGTATATTATTATTACAGCTAAATTAATAGCTACTTTAAATAAAAATAAATCACTGTTTATAATACGAATACAAATGATAAAAGTAAAAATTATATGTTCTTGTTTTTGCCCGTAATAAAATTTTAATATTGATTTTTTTTACCGTTGAAATTTAAAAGAAAAGATTCAATAAAAATGTTAGTATTTTTATATGCTATACAAATATTTTTGTTCCGGACGGGCCCAATTATCCGAAATTGGCCCAATCCACCCTATTGGCTCAACGCGCCCTGGCCCAAACACGCGGCAGCAAGCTTCCAATATGTTCCGAGCAGACAGCAAGTTGGGGCCGAGCACGCTAAAGTCAAGTGCTCAGCGACGGCTAGCTTCCCGTTAGGGGTGGAAATAGGTCAGGCCAGCCTACAGGGGCCTATAGCCTAACCTACTTAAGGCCAGGTCAGGCCAGGCTTATTTCATAAAAAGGCCAGGCTTGAGCTTTTTTAAAAGCCTATTTAATAAAATAGGCCAGGCCTAGGCTATTAAAAAAGCTTATAAAGCCTTGTAGGCCGGCCTATATTATCATATCCATATATATATATATATATATATATATATATATATATATATATATATATATATATATATATATATATATATATATATATATATAGGGGACGACTCAAGTGAGAACACTTGGTTATTATGAGAAATGAGAACAATGAATCATGACCATTAATTTTGATTTTGTTGATTTTAATGGACTGGATTGGTTTCTCTTTCTATGATCCTTAATATTTATTTTAAATCAATATAGAAAGAGAAACCAATCAAGTCCATTAAAATCAACAAAATCAAAATTTAATGGTCGTGATTCATTATTCTCATTTCTCATAATAACCAAGTGTTCTCACCTGAGTCGTCCCCTATATATATATATATATATATATATATATATATATATATATATATATATATATATATATATATATATATATATATATATATATATATATATATATATATATATATATATATATATATATATATATATATATATATATATATATATATATATATATATATATATATATATATATATAGGGGACGACTCAAGTGAGAACACTTGGTTATTATGAGAAATGAGAACAATGAATCACGACCATTAGATTTGATTTTAATGGACTGGATTAGTTTCTCTTTCTGTGTTGATTTAAAATAAATATTAAGGATCATGAAAAGAGAAACCAATCCAGTCCATTAAAATCAAATTTAATGGTCGTGATTCATTGTTCTCATTTCTCATAATAACCAAGTGTTCTCACTTGAGTCGTCCCCTATATATATATATATATATATATATATATATATATATATATATATATATATATATATATATATATATATATATATATATATATATATATATATTAGAAAAAGTGTTAAATAGATTGGTTTATATATGCATATATGTATTAGAAAAAATGCTAAACAGATCGGTCTAAATGTTCATATATATATGCGACCTATAAGACTTCTTAAGCAATATGAATTAATTGAAAATATTAATAAGAAATAGGCTTTTAAATAGGCTTTCAGGTCAGACCAGGCTTTTAAAAAGGCAAAGCCAGGCTGAAAAAACGAGCCTATAGTAGGCCATAGGCCAGGCTCAGGCCTTGTAAGTTTATCGTAGGCCAGACCCAAGCCTTATAAAGCCTAGTCTATTCCCACACACACACATATATATATATATATATATATATATATATATATATATATATATATATATATATATATATATATATATATATATATATATATATATATATATATATATATATATATATATATATATATATTAAAATTAGTTTAAATAGGTTGGCCTATATATGCATATATATTAGAAAACGTGTTAAATAAATTGGTTTATATATGCATATATATATTAGAAAAAATGCTAAACAGATCGGTCTAAATGTTCATATATATATATATATATGCGACCTATAAGACTTCTTAAGCAATATGAATTAATTGAAAACATTAATAAGAAATAGGATTTTAAATAGGCTTTCATGCCAGACCAGGCTTTTAAAAAGGCCAGGCCAGGCTGAAAAAACGAGCCTATAGTAGGACATAGGCCAGGCTCAGGCCTTGTAAGTTTATCGTAGGCCAGGCCCAGGCCTTATAAAGCCTAGCCTAGCCTAGCCTATTCCCACCCCTACTTCCCGTGTCTTCTGGCCGCTATTCACGCGTGGATCCCCCCAAAAGTGGACTTGACCGTTACTGAACTCTCCCATAAATAGCCCTCTGACCCCAGAGGGCAAGGTAATCACTTTCTTACCCAAAATCTCTCACTTTTCTGTTGTACCTTGTTGTCCAAACACTTACTTTGGCATCAGAGTGCCTTGCAGGTACAACCACCTTTTTTCTCTCAACCGTCCCGAAGTTCAAGCCTCATCGTTACTAGCCACCTGTTCTGCTTGTAAAGATTAATTTTAATATTATTTTTATTTATTGATTATAAGCTTATAATTTAGTAAAATTAAGTAAATAAAGAAATTATGAAATGCTATTTATCAATCTGACATCTAAACAAATTCACATATCTTATTGTATCTGACTGCAAGAAAGCAATATAAAATTGATAGATAAATGAAGTGAGAGTAGAAAATTAAGTTTGATATCAATTTCATTAAATGTTTGATATTTGATATCACATTTATCAGTTTATGTTCTCAAAATAATTCAATGTAATTAAATGGGCTGGAAAATACACTTTATTGTTATATTTTTGCACCAGACCAACACATCTAAATAATCAATGACATATTTATATCCTACCAAAAAAATATTAATAAGTCCTATTTATATTTTAGTGTATTTAATTGATAATTTTTATTAATTAATTAATTTTTGAAAATATATTTTTCATGCTTACTTTCTTCAAACTCAAGTTGTATGGTTTTAGCTCCTATAGGTTCAGAGACTATAGATTCATTCATAACATGAAATATTGTGCTTCAGTTCCATTAATTTCATTAAATAGGAAAAGATAAGTGATTGATTTATGGTGACAAAGGCACACACCTTACTTTTGTCTTCCAAAAGTCATTTCATGAGATATAAATGTTGCTGCATTTTGTTACAAATAACAAAAAGCCAATTTCACACAACACAAACTATATAACAAAAACTACAAATAAATTAATATAAACTTAGAAACAATCCTGCATAAATATACTCTATACCACCTCTACAACATAATCAAGTCCTTCATATTCATGCAACTTTTATCTTGATAAACAAACTTTGCCTCTAAAGCTTTCCACAATCTATTTCATGTTTATATATTTTGCAGATGATTTTCATTATAAAATCCAAAATGTATCAGCTTCAATTAAAATAAATAGTATGTCTTTTGACCAGGAAAAAGGTGTCTTTAAAATTAAAATATAGATATTATATAATATTAAAAAAAGAGTCAAGTCATAAGTCTTGATATAATCTGAACAATGTGATGGGTAATCTTTTCAGGAACCATTTCTTGCTTCAGTAGCTCACCAATTAAATGGATGTTTCCAAGGGTGTGAATCCTGACAACTCTTTCCTAGTCACGTCGCTCCAACTCCTTCTCAGGTAGTCATCTTCGCCAATTCTTCCCTCAGTTTACCAGCGCGTTCAAAAGCTTCCTGGCTGTTATTCAACAGTACTCTCTTAAAAGTTATTTATTTGCCAACATGTTCTTCATATGGGAATGTGAACAACTTTTCATTAAGATCAAAACACAGTTGCGCATACATAATGTTAGATCAAGCACTGCCTTTTCAAATATGAGTGAAATAACTTTCTGCAATTGTAATGAAATTTTTTATCAAATATTAGTGAAATAACTCCATGTAAATTACAAATAAAAATAGTTGAGAACACAACTAATAGGAATACAAAGAAATATATTTCAAAAAAAATAAAAAACCTTCTTAATATATCAGCTGATGTAATTCCATAATCGATCAACTAACCCTTCAAAAGATAAAAAAATTCTGGAGTCAACTTATTCAGTATATTGCGTTAAAGTAGTTAACAACATTTAGAATAGTGGTAACACGAGTGGAAGTTAAGGTTCACGAAAATCAAAGTCATAAAATAAACTTGAAAATTATCGATGAACACGAAATAAAATTCAAACCATCAAAATTGCTGATTACCTTAGTTATGTATTTCCAAAAATACTGCACAACTATTTTCAGCTTCCATTTAGGCTCACTAAAATTTCCAGCTTCCATTATAGCAAGTGGTTTATCACACCTTTGCCCAATGTATAGTTATTTGGCTAATAAGCTAAAATATCATGCAAAAATGAAATGTAGTGATTGGATGATATTGTAGCTATAAATTTGAAACTTAGAAGCAACAAAGATAAAACTAACCATAATCATTGGAAAAGGTGAAGGTGTAGTTCCATCATTGCAGCCACGTCTGTACGGTCGCACTGACTATTCCATCATCAACCTGCGACTACGTCAACCACTTAATGTTGTTCCACACAACCTAAAATGGAAAACCAATTAAAACAAACATCAATATTTTAAGAGCATCAAAGAATTTTACCAGAGGAGTGTCAACAAAATACTGGACATCCTTAAATGCGACTGACAGTGGCAAAAAGAGCAACGCCATTTTCCCTGCATAACCAACCATGCAAGAGATACTAAAAGTTGTTACTATCTCTTTGAAAGAAATAATCCATCTATGATATAAGTTACCACAAAGTATATCATTTCTACATGTGCTTTGAGCTTCCCTTTCATCTTTGATAATCCAAGGACCATCTAAAGAATTTGATGACAGTTTCATCATGCCAATTGCCATGTTCAACATGTAAGGAAATTGATAAGTTATGCATATCTCAATCAACAATTTTGTTAGCTCTGCGGGTTTAACTAATTCCTGATGCTTAGAGAGTAAAGCTAACAATATTATAAGAATTAAGAAACTCTTTTTGTTTATCTTACTTCTATTGCTAGTCGTCTAGGCTCGTCATTGTTATATCTACAATTGTTGTAATGCCCATAAACTTATCAATTTTTGCCAAATCTGCACATTATAAGTCATAAGTAGTAATGTTGATAAAAAGAAGACACAATCAAACAATACAATATGGAAACATGGATTCGTTGCACTTCGCGCTGCCAATTATTTTAATCCTAAATCTTCATTGCTGCCAATTGATACTTTAATGTCAGACTCATTCGTAAAATGATCATCACAATAGCATGGAAATACCAAGCCATGGCCTCCTTGTAACAAAGTAGTTCTTCGTCGTCAACTTCAAAGTATTTGTGAGTAAGTAGAATTCAAACAAAGGTAGTATGGAAGTAAAATAAGCCAAGGTCTTTAGAAAAAGTCATTTTCAATGTTAACTTATTAGTTAAATGTTAAATAAATAGCTCATTAACATGTGTGATACAACACTTACAAAATCGTCAATTTCTCTGTCAATGAAAACATCCAATTGCTTATCCAACGAAAACACACAAATGTCATTTTCACCTGCATGATTAAAATAACAATTTTACCTGCTGCCTTTGTTTTATTCAGACTTCCCGACTGATAATCCTTGCTTGAAATGAAAACATAGAAAATATGTGAGAAATTTTAACTATTAAAAGAGTTACTACTAAAGTAAGTAGACTCCCACCCGTGTGTGCGTGTAATGAATAAGGAGGAAAGGTCTCACGCTAAATCATCTGATGGATCCCGAGAAATGCGTTTTGTGTGTGAGGCCAACAAAATCAAGATTATGTTTTCTATTGTCAATGGAGTGTCCCTGCGTTATAACAATATTTACATCATGTGTTATTTGATTGATGGCTTATTTCACCAATTTGATACAGAAGTAGTTGAAGCATACCCACAAAGTGAGGCTATTTCCGAGTGTAATGGGTGTTGGAAAAGCCCTATCAATTGTAGTGGCTGCAACAGTAATGAGTCATGGTGTTGTATTTGTGATGGTTTGAGAAATAGGACCAACATCTCCATCTGAACAAACAACTATGACACCTTTGGAAGTTGCATGGAAAGAACCAGTTGATATTGTGTCGCGATGATCAACGTAAGAGAACAAATAAATACAATACCAAAAGAAACAATCAAAACATCCAGACCATCATGTATAGCCATGTCAAATGCTTTGAGGATACCAGCATCGTTGCAGTGTCCAACGGGAACATCCCAACAAACTTTATAGATAGCCCAACAAACTTTTTATAAAATATAATTAAATATCCATAATCAACCAAACAAATCATTAGAATTAAATTAACTAAACTCTAAAATTGAAAATGCTCAAACCTTGAACTACTCGGTGTCTGTTCTGAAGGAAACACCTAGTACATACTTTAGCCAAATAGTAAATCCTATGCATACAAAACAAAATATATCATCTTTGAGTAAAATATTTATCTTTGACAGTCCTTCATAGTTTTAGTGATACCCACAAAATCATCAAACCAAATCTCAAATATTGGGGGTTTAAACATATTAACTGCGCTTTTGCTCCCTTTACCCACCGAGACAGAAAAGTTCAGTTATGCTCAAACATGAGGATTAGATAAAATGAAAGTAATAGCTAATAGCCTAATATGGTATACTCTAATTTCATGATATGGTTGTCTACAAATACTCACTATACATGTTTCAATATACCACTTTGATTTCAATATACTAACACATATTTTAAAATACTTTTCCCAATTTTGTATTATATGTGAATTCAAAAAAATAATAGACCCAAAAAGAGAAAACTTTCTAGTAACCCAAACATAAAATAAATATTGAAATCATACCTTTCCTGTCTTTTCTGCAGCTAACTTCTGAACATAGAAACAATTCTTTCACCTTCATTTACAAATAGATAATATCTTTGTTAATTAATAGATAATATTTTTGTTAGTTAATAAAACAATCACAGAAAAAACCCTAATCTAATAATCTACAAAAATTAAATAATCAAAGAAAAAAATTTAAACTTTGAGAGAAACACATTTCATGAGTTTCAACAAATCAACCTCACTTGATGTTGTCTTCATCTTGTGCCTTCTCAACCTCCGTAAGACCTTGTTAGTAATTGAAACAACAACAACATCAAGGACAAGAATAACATAAGGGTAAGAAACTGAGAAATGCATAATTTACGTACCTTCATCGGAAACCACCTTATCACATTCAGCCGCCGGTAGATTATGATTCCATCTCTTTCCATTTTTCTGTTTTCAATTTGTGTTTGGTGTTTATCTTTTATTTATCTTAGTTGTGAAAGTAACAAAGATGCACTTATAAAAATAGATGAAGATGTGTTTGTCTTTAGAAGATAAGAAGAAGAAGGTGGTACAGAATGTGTGAAGAAGAACGGAGGAAGAGATAGAAAGGAGAAAAAATTTTGTGGAGGAAGAAAGAGAAAGGGTTTTGAAATTCAAAAGTGATGTGATGAAGTAAACGTGAAAAAACATCAAAAGTAGGTTTGCATTGGTTGGTTTGGAAACAAAAAGAGCTACATGACATCAGCGTTTTGTTCAATTCTGACAACCAACGACAAAATTCAGTAATTATGTAGTTGTAATGGAACAAAGTGACATCATCGGTTGAAAAAAGTAAATTTTGTGTTAATTTGTAATTCCTTGTGTCGAAGCTGTTACTCGAACACAAGGTGTGTCGAAGTGTGTAACAGTTTGTTACACATAAGTTTGTTTTTAAATCTAGATAGATTTGATTTAGATTTAAAATAGATTAGATTTGATTTAGCTCCAAAATAGGTATTTTGGGCTTTTATAGTTTTGGGCTTTGGCTTAGGGAGAAGGCTAACCTAAATCTATAAATAGGGAGTAACCCTCATTAGTTTGTAATCAAGTCATTATCTTGTATTCACAGAAGTTGCAGTTGCAAGTGAATAACAGAATTTCCACAGTTTGTGGGCAGAGAGAAACTCTGCAGAAAATACTTTCTCCTTCTCTTTTAATATTTCCGCAAACCCTAATCCTATTTTTCTTCATTGTCATCTTTAACGATAAGGAATTACTCAAAGGTTTGAGAGTCTAATTCCAACATCTGGTATCTAGAGCTCCGGTTAATCGATTCAAGGCAAGAAGAATGGCGATGGCAATGAATCATCCGAATGGGCATTTTCCAGCAACACTACCAATTCTGAAAGGAGATAACTATGAGAATTGGTGCAAGCAGATGAAGGTTGTATTCTGTTGTCAAGATCTTTGGGATCTTGTAAAAGAAGGGGTAGAACCGCTTGCAGAAGGTGCGAAGGAGGAAGAAAAGGCTGCTTATAAAGAATTGAAGAAGAAAGATTATAAAGCTCTCTTTATAATCCATCAATGACTGAGTCCAGATAATTTTGAAAAGGTTAGTGATATAGAATCTTCAAAAGAAGCTTGGGAGATTCTTGAAAAGTCTTTTGGAGGTGCAGAAAAGGTGAAAGAGGTGAGGTTACAAACTCACAAGAGAACGTATGAACTGCTTCAGATGGAAGATAGCGAAAGTATAACTGATTTCTTCACTAGAGTTACGAAACTAGTGAATCAAATCAAGATATGTGGAGAAGTGTTAACAACAAAAGCTGTATTTTCGAAGATATTGAGGTCTTTGGCTCCTAAGTTCGATCACATCGTGGTAGCCATAGAAGAGTCGAAGGACTTGTCGAAGTTGACAAAAGAAGAGCTTCAAGGGACGCTTGAATCTCATGAACAAAGAATGGCTGAAAGAGCTGCAGGCAAGTCGAAGAACGATGTGGCTCTGCAGGCTCAGTCAGCAAACGAAAAGAAAGGCAAAGGAAGCTGGACTGGAAATAAAGGTAGAGGTGGCTACAACAATTCGACTGGTCGAAATCAGCAAGAAGGAAATTGGTCGAATCAGAGAAAACCCTCATATCAAGGCAACCAAAGAGGTGGTGCTGCAGGTAGAGGAAGAGGTGGTGGTCGAAAGCCTGACAAGAGTCACATTCAATGTTTCAACTGTCAGAAGTATGGTCACTATTCGACAGCTTGTCCAGAAAAGAATAAAAGTCAAGAAAGTGATGCAAAGCTTGCAAAACAAGAAGAAGAAGAGATGTTGCTGATGGTCACAACAAAAGATGAAGATAAATTCAAGGACCAGTGGTACTTGGATTCAGGATGCTCATCACATATGTCTGGAAGAAAAGATTGGTTTGTCAACATAAAACCCTCAATGAAGAACATGGTGAAATTTGCAAATGACAATACTTTAGCAGCTGAAGGTATTGGTGATGTAATGATTACGAGGAAAGATGGAAAGAGGTCAGTAATTTCCAATGTGTTGTACATACCAGGCATGAAGAGCAACTTACTCAGCATTGGGCAGTTGGTCGAAAAGAATTACAAAGTTTCGATCGAAGACAAGATGATGAGAGTTGTCGATGCAAGTGGGAGGTTAATCTTGAAGGCTCCTATGTCACAGAATAGAACCTTCAAGATCGAACTCAATGTGATGGAGCACGAGTGCCTTGCAACTGCAGCTAGCAGAGATGAATGGATATGGCACTATCGACTAGGCCATCTCAACTTCAATGACATCAGAGACTTGAAAAGAAAGAATATGGTTTCAGGACTGCCAGAAATCGACATTCCAAACGAGGTATGTGAGGAATGTGTGCAGGCGAAGCAGCACAAGAATAGCTTCAGCAAGGATGCAGGAAGCAAGTCGAAGGCAATCCTTGATGTCATATACTCTGATGTATGTGGACCAATCCAGGTGGATTCGAATGGAGGTAACAAATACTTTGTTACATTCATAGATGATTTCAGTCGAAAACTATGGACTTACCTGATCAAGAAGAAAAGTGAAGTGATCGAGATATTTGTCAAGTTCAAATCTATGGTCGAAAGACAAAGTGGTCGAAAGCTCAAGGTTTTGAGAACTGATGGTGGTGGAGAATATGTGTCGAAAGACTTCGACATGTTATGTGAGAAAGAAGGGATTGTGCATGAGGTGGTGCCACCCTACACTCCACAGCAAAATGGAACTGCAGAAAGGAAGAATAGAACCATCATGAATATGGTGAGAAGTATGTTGAAAGGAAAGCATTTACCTAAGGAATTTTGGGGAGAAGCAGTGTCGACTGCAACATACATTCTAAACAGATGTCCGGCGAAGAAGCTAGAAGGAATTACTCCAGAAGAATGTTGGTCTAGTGTGAAGCCTAGCTTGAGTCATCTGAAGGTATTTGGATCTATAGCACATAGACATGTGCCAGATCAGTTGAGAAGAAAACTTGATGACAAGTCGAGTCAAATGATACTTATAGGATATCATTCGACTGGAGGATACAAGTTGTTCGACCCAGTGAACAAGCAAGTAGTGATCAGCAGGGACATGATCATAGATGAGCTTAAAGAATGGGATTGGACTGAAAATGTTAAGAAGGATTCAGTGAGAATTCTTTATGACGAACCAGCTACTGAAGTCGAAAGAGAAGAAGTTCGACAAGAAAAAGTCAGAGGTGATGCAGGCCCAGGCAGACCTCAGAGAACAAGACACGTGCCTGCAAGGTTGCAAGAATGTGTGATTACATCAGATGATGTAGTCAATGATGAAGGTGAGCTGGTACATTATGCTTTCTATGCAGATGTCGAACCTGTTAATGCAACTGAGGCATTGAAGGATTCGAAGTGGGTGAAAGCTATGCATGAAGAATTGAAGTCCATCGAAGACAACAATACTTGGTCACTTGTCGAATTGCCTCAAGGCAAGAAGGCAATTGATGTGAAGTGGGTATACAAGGTGAAGTGTAATCCCAAAGGTGAAGTGACTCGACACAAGGCAAGGCTTGTGGCAAAAGGATTTCTTCAGAAGGAAGGAATTGACTTCGATGAGGTCTTTGCACCTGTTGCGAGGATCGAAACGATCAGGTTGGTTGTTGGTCTGGCGAACATGAACAATTGGCACATGTGTCAGATGGACGTTAAATGTGCATTCCTGAATGGACCCTTAGACGAAGAAGTCTATGTTGCACAACCAGTTGGGTTTGTGAAACATGGCGAAGATAGAAAAGTGTACAGGCTGCATAAAGCCCTGTATGGGCTGAAGCAAGCTCCAAGAGCTTGGAATAAGAAGATCGACAGTTTCCTAAGGGAGAAAGAATTTGTGAAGTGCACAACTGAACATGGGGTATATGTAAGAAGAAGCAAGAGTGAATTGCTTATACTATGTCTCTATGTCGATGACTTGTTGATAACAGGTAGCTGCAAGAAAGAAATCGAAGGCTTTAAAGGTGATCTCAGCAAGGAATTCGAAATGTCGGATTTGGGCGAAATTTCATACTTCCTTGGCATCGAATTCTACAAGAGTAGTAGAGGCTTGATGATGCATCAAAGAAGATATGCAAGTGAAATTCTCAAGAGATTTGAGATGGAAGAATGCAATTCGACTTCGACACCTGCTGAAACAAGATTGCAACTGTCGAAGAACCCAGATGAAGAGGATGTCGACCCAACCCAATACAGAAGACTTATTGGGTCATTGAGATACCTTTGTCACACAAGGCCTGACTTAGCATACAGTGTAGGTATGATAAGTAGATTCATGCAGAAGCCAAAGGTATCACACCTAGCAGCGGCGAAGAGGATACTGAGGTATCTGAAAGGAACTCTCGACTATGGCATTCTGTTTCCTGCAGCTGATAAGGGAAAAGAATGCAAATTAATGGGTTACACCGACTCGAGTTGGTGTAGTGATGCTGAGGATCGAAAATCCACAGCAGGATATGTGTTTATGCTAGGTGGTGCACCAGTTGCTTGGAGTTCGAGAAAGGAACCAGTAGTAGCACTATCATCGTGCGAAGCAGAGTACATAGCTGCTTCTCTTTGTGCATGTCAAGCAACATGGATGGTGAACTTGGTCGAAGAGATAACAGGTAAAGATCATGGAGCAATTACCATGAAAATCGATAACATGTCAGCTATCAATCTGGCGAAGAACCCGATAGCACATGGTCGAAGCAAGCACATCGAAATGAGGTTCCATTATCTTCGAGAGCAGGTAGCTAAAAGGAAGATGAATTTGGAACACTGCAGAACTGAGAATCAGATTGCAGATATCATGACGAAGGGAGTGCTGGTTGAAATATTCAGAAGACTAAGAGCTAAGATGAATGTAGATAGCTTAGATACAATGAATTAGGTGGTGTGTTAATTTGTAATTCCTTGTGTCGAAGCTGTTACTCGAACACAAGGTGTGTCGAAGTGTGTAACAGTTTGTTACACATAAGTTTGTTTTTAAATCTAGATAGATTTGATTTAGATTTAAAATAGATTAGATTTGATTTAGCTCCAAAATAGGTATTTTGGGCTTTTATAGTTTTGGGCTTTGGCTTAGGGAGAAGGCTAACCTAAATCTATAAATAGGGAGTAACCCTCATTAGTTTGTAATCAAGTAATTATCTTGTATTCACAGAAGTTGCAGTTGCAAGTGAATAACAGAATTTCCACAGTTTGTGGGCAGAGAGAAACTCTGCAGAAAATACTTTCTCCTTCTCTTTTAATATTTCCGCAAACCCTAATCCTATTTTTCTTCATTGTCATCTTTAACGATAAGGAATTACTCAAAGGTTTGAGAGTCTAATTCCAACATTTTGGACAACAAATACCCCTATTTTAGACACATGGAAGATATAGAAGCAGGGACAAAGTGTTGTTTTCCAGAACAATTTCCTTTCTAATATTATAGATTTTAAACCATTCATTTTTTTATTATGATGTAATATATATAATATTTAATAATAAATTATTTTATGAATTCAAAAGTTGTTATCGACACATAGTTTATTTTGTGTCGAGAGTTATAATACGAATCAAGTGTACTCAATTTTTTTAACGTTTCGTGGTAAGTTATGACTTTTTTTTTGACACAAACAAACTCGATGCCTTTCATTAATCAAATGTGAAACAATACAGGGAGGAATCTCATTAATAACATGACGCCTAGACCAAGAATTGGCCGCCTTAGTTAACTTATGGGCAACCAAATTCGCTTGGCGTTTGATGAACTTAACCTCAAAGTTCGGAAAAAAATGTAACAAATTCTTAATGGCTAAAATGACATGGCTAAATTCAGATCTTCCAACTTGATTTGTGAGGATGGCTTTCACCACCAACTGAGAGTCGCTCTAAAAAATAACATTATTCAACTGAAGGGAAATAGCACCTTGCATAGCTTCTTTCAACGCCATTGCTTCCGCAACATTAGTTGGTAACAAACCGTAGTTCCAAGCTACACCTGCGATAATAAAATGACCACCATTGTTTCTAACACACCACCCTCTATTTGAAGTACCCAAACTATTATTATAGCCGGCATCAACGTTGCACTTGAATTTACCTTCATCAGGCGGTGTCCAAACGGTAGGTGAAGGAGGTTCCTGTACCCCCTCCTCAGTCCTTCTTGCTAAGAACCAATCATGCCAACTGAAGTAGGCTTGCAACCCAACTTTTGTCGCCTCTTCCCGCGTGTCATTCCAAACAATATTATTCCTATTCTTCCATAATTCATCCAACAGCACCGCGAACCTACCGGCATCCCTTCTATCCTCTCTATGACAAATATCGAGAATAAGGGATTTAACATCATTAAAATTATGAATACGGGGTTCAATCAAAGATGACAAACCTGCTGCCCGCCAACTCTGGACCATGGAATTACACCCGAAAAAAATATGCCAATCATCCTCCTCATCAAAATCACACCTTGGACAATGGCCGGGGCATTGGACAAAATGTTAGATGAGCCTAGACCGAGACGGTAGGCAGCCCCTACAAATTCTCCATAGCAAATGTTTGGCCCTAGGTGGAGCTATGATGTTCCATAAATTGTTCCAGTTACCTTCCACCCTTCTACTCCCTCTATTTGCTTGAGAGATCCTCCATAGTCTATAGCCTGATCTCACACTATATATCCCACTCTGTTCCTCTTTCCAAATCATCTTATCTTCAACAACCTCCTCCACCAACGAAACCTTAAGAATATCCATCGCCACTACAGGATCAAACAAATTCTGGATTACTTGAATATTCCATTGTTTCATATTAGGCAATATAAGATTGTTAACAAAAATATTATACACACCTTGCATCTGAGGGCCGTTCACATTCCCTTCCCCTTGTCCTCGGAGCCAAGGTTCATTCATCACCATAATATTGCTACCATCCCCTATACTCCACTTGCACCCAAGACTTAATACCTCTGGAGATTTCCATAGGGTACGCCAAACAAAACTAGGATTATAACCAAGAGAGGATTTAAGGAAGGAAGTACGAGGGAAATACCTAGCTTTAAAAACTCGAGAGACAAGAGATTACGGTTTTGCTAACTGTAATACGGTGAACTGACTTTAAAGAAATGTACGGTAAGCATGAGTCGCCACCGACTTTTATTTTATCCAATTGGAAAGGCTAAAAGAACAGGAAAGACCTTTGAAAGATTTTAAGTTCGGGGGGTAAGTTATACAAAAGGGAAGGTTTAAGACACCCTTTGTATCCATGGGCTCTTAATTGCTTAGCTCACTTGTTTGTTTGTTTGAAAAGATTTTGAATAAGTTTGAATAAGAACTTTAGCTTGTAAATAAGCGTAGTCTTTTTGAGTTTGATTTGAAAAGGAGGTGTAAAAAGGATTTTTGAAATTAGTAGCAACTACCCTAAGTTAGAAAAATTGTTCTTTTAGTCTTTTGGGCGAAAGGGTCTATCCATACCATAAGAGGGCAGGAAGTCTTTCAATTGGATGTTAAGGGTCATCGAGAAATTATTGTTCGCCACAAGACTGTCCCTTGCCATAAAGAGGGCAGGTAGTCTAAGGGAAGGATATAATAGTCATTTAATAGTTTAGGCATCATGCGAGGATACCTTAGCAATTGGGATAATCATCATGTTTTACCGAGGCAACTTCGAGGGACAAATTGATGATTTCAATGATTAAGGCAACCTTTGCTTTGGGTATCCTCGAAATCGAGGGACTTGACTATTTAGTATAATTAGAGGCAACAGGCAACAGATAAATAAGGCAACAAGGCAACGAGAGAGATTACCCTAAAGGTGTGTGTGTGGCACAATCACGTGGTTAACTTCGGTGATATTTATCTTATAAGTTAGTGATCTAGATTCAGTTAATCTTGCACTCCCTAGGATTACTAACCATGCCAGGAAATAAAACAGTTAAAATCCTACGCTATTACAATAAACACCTGCGGGGATGGGGGAAAAATAAAACCTAACCTATTACAATAAAACCCTTATAGGGTAACGGAAAAATAAAGGCAGAAAATTAATTTACACATCTTCAGCCTTGATCTTCCTCGAACCTTCGATTGACTCTGATCATCTGAGAATTAAACAGATAATAATAGGGAGTGAGTGCATTACAAATTCATTGGTAATCGAAACAAACCCTATTTTAATCAAAAGGCCAAAATGAAAGTTAAAATGATATTTAAACAAAAGGAGAGTTAGAACTTAGCTTTTTGATCTGATGGCGCGTGGCTGAAGGATTTTTGATTAACCCTGAAAATTTGGCACAAAGAAGGAAAATGTTAGTGTAGGAATGATCTAATGATTATAACATAACAGATCAAAAGTTAAAAATGGTAATAATTTAGGCAAATAAATAAAAAGGCAAGGCAAGCAAACCCTGAAAGGTACAAAAGTTAACCAGGGTTTATGGGCAACACCTACCAGTAAACCTAAGGCTACCAGGGTTTATAAATGGGTTGAGGTTAACAAACCTAAAAAAAATTAATTGATTAAAAGTATATACAAAAATAATAATTTTTATTGTTTAAAAAAATTATTGAAAAAAATTGTGGAGAAATCGCGTTTGCGATTAAAAAGTAAATAATTATAATATTACTATATAAAAAACTAATTCATTAAAATAAATAAAAATATAAATAATAGTAATTATAATAGGAAAGAATTAAAAAAGAAAAGAAATTAATAAGATAAAAATATTTATGTAATTAAATTTAAGAAACTTAGCTCTGTGATCCAGTGTGCCACGCTTCTGAGGGTGTATGGTGGTCCTGCATATTCAGGTGCATTGGATCTGACTTTGATGAGATCCTGTGGTGGGCGCTTGAAGGTACACCGTAAGGAGGCGTGTGCGAGAAGCATGGGACCTGGAATAGACTTACAACAGGCATAATGTTAAAATATAAAGCGTGGAGGTAGGGATCGAACCCAGTACCTCACGCTCACCACCACAGCGCATTGGCCAATTGTGCTGAACAAGCTATTTGTTTAAAATACGCGTGGAACATAATTAATAATGAAACACATGATTAATGGAGAATTCAAACATAGTCAGAACCTGGGTCCCACTGCCTTACGCTGCAGCCAATCACGAGCAAGGAAAAGGATCAGCGCTGGTTGACCAACAAACGGAATTGCGCCACGCATGCGGAGAGAGAGTGCCGATTCAGATTGTCCAATGAGAGTGAAGCAACGTGCGGTCAAACCTTCCACGCAACTATTCATCATCGTCCTCCTTTTTCCTGCGGAAATTCATGCCGAATTTGCTACGCGATTACCTGCGGATTTCCCTTGTTTCGTCTTCTTCCATGGCTGCCATTTGAGATCCCCCATAAACAACGTTGCCATGATTCAAAGCTTGCCCAGATCGTATAAACGAAGCCTTGCGACCATCATGGAGGTGTTGGTTTGTCTTGGAAACGCTTGCATCATAGGATCCGAAGCTTGGACATAAATATGCCCTAGCCATGGCATGTCCTAATTCTTGCATGATAAAGTTCGTGCGAAGGGTCAAAGCTCTCCTAAACATCCACACAAACGCAGTAAAAGCATCGAAGCGGACAAAAATTCACAGGATGGTGGAAAACGAAAACAAGAAAATTTTAAAGAATATGAACACTTATGATATTGCTCTTAACATCACCTGGAGATTATATGGTAGTCTATATTCGCCCAGAATCATCCTAGGAAGAGTTCAACGGCTTTCTTTTGGACCAGAAGTGGCTGCATCATCCAAGCTCATGAGCCCTAGTTTGTATGAATTCTTTGTGATAGGAAACCCTAGCTCTCTCCTCTATTTTCGTCCTCTCTTATGCTGAGTATGTAGAGTATTTATAGAGCTCAGAATTAGGGCAACAATTAGCTTGAAAAATAAGTTGATTGGTGAGAGAAAGATTGGAGAAAATTTGATTGAAAATTTGAATGATTTCTTTCTATTTTTGCCTCAATATTGATTCAGTATTTTCCAATCACATTCACCACGAATTTTTCATCAAAATAATCATATTTGGCTGATTGGATTTGATTGGGAATATTAATCCTTGATTTAAACTAATTATTTCATATTTTACATGATTTATTAGTATTTAAATGAATTTAAAATTCAAATAAATAAAATAAATGTGATAAAAATAAAATAATTAATTTAAGGATGTTTATAAATCCCATAGACACGTTTGGGATCCATTCTTTAGGCCCATTAGTCCAAAAACAGCAAGTTATGCAATTAGGGTTTTGTGTTTTTCTTGAGAATTAACCAACTTCTGAGCCTCGTATCTCCTTCAATTTTTATCATATGGCCATGTTCTAGGACTTTTTAGAAACCTTAAGATGTCTTCTACAAGTCACTTTGGAACATATTTTCCATTTGGAGATTTTATCTTGATGATATTGCTCCTGACAAAAAACAGCTTTTTTGCGAGCTTCTAGAAGGACCTGTAATGTAATGGCTCATATCTCTTATGCGGAAGCATTTCTTGACCTTGGGCCAAACATCAAAGTTGTAGAGAATTGAATTTCCTTGAGATTGAACTTTGTTTGGGAAATTTCCGATAAAGTATGAGAGAGATATGATCAGTCAAAGTTGGGTTGACTTTTAGTTAAAAACCCTAATTTAGAAACTCAGGTTCTTGATGATTTTGGATCTTTTCTTGATGAATCATGATCAATCCTTGATCAAATGATGAATGATACTTCAAAGTAAGTTTGTTGACAAAAAATCAGGAGTTTTGACTGTGGTTTGACCATAGTTTGACTTTTAGGTCAACCAGTCGATTATTGATTGTTTGGGCCATTGAGTGAGCAATCTTTTGAATCAGAGCTTGAAACTTGGCATGAGGATCTTTTGAAGCATGTGAGAGACCATGAAGTCCACTTGAGGTATCAGAAGTTGATTTTTCTTGGAGAGTGTCATACCCCAAAATTTGCCCACATTATTTCTCCTATTCAAGTTTCAAATCCATATGCAAAACTCCTAGACAAATTCTCCTATACAAAGACTCTGAACTAGGGTTTGATAAATTTAAAAGGAAATCACTGAATCAATGGCTCCAAGGCATCTCATATGGCTCAACATATCCCACTTTACCTCCATGACAAGTATCAAGGCCTATCTCAAAGTTTTGGTCATTCAAAAGCTCAGAAGGTCAACAGTCGACTGTTTAACCTAAAAAGTCAACTGTGGTCAAAGTAAAGTCAAAACTCCTGATTTTTCGCCAAGATCCTCATATTGAATTATCATTCACCATTTGATCAAGAATTGATCATGGTTCATCAAGGAAAGATCAGAAATCAACAAATCAAAAAGTTTCTAAATTAGGGTTTTTACCTAAAAGTCAACCGAACTTTGACCAGCCATAACTTCCACATGGAACATCAGAAATTTTCCATCCAAAGCTCAATTTGAAGGAAATTGAATTCTCTACAATTCTGTCTCTCACAAGCCAAGTCTAAAAATGCACCATTTGGGAGATATGAGTCAAAACATTACAGGTCCTTCTAAAGGATCGCAAAAAAGTCATTTTTTCTCAAAGCTCATAACTTGAAAATGGTAGATTCAATTGAGATGAAACCAAAAGGAGATTTTAAAGGACTCTTTAAGCTTTCCAAAAAGTCCTAGAACACTTTCATATGATAAAAATTGAGAGAGTTATGAATGACAGAAGTTGGGTAATTTTTGGAAAAGGCACAAAAGGCTAAGTGAAGAATTTTGTGATGGGCCATGGATTATGGATTACCCACGTGATTTTAAGAACAAAATGAGCCCAAATACTATTTGGATTATATTCTATGGTTTTATTTTATTTTTATTTGGATTTATTCATATAAATTCAATATTAAATCAAATAAACCAAATAAAATCTAAATCAATTCAAATAAAATCATGGGAAATTCTTATTAACCAAATCAAGACCAAATTCATCCAAAAGAAACGTGAAAAAGTTTGGAAAATAGAATTGAGCCATAATTGGAAATATTTTATACAAAATCAAATCAAATTTTTTCTTCAAATCAAATTGATTCCTTCCAATTCTATTGACCTAATTTATCCCATTATATATTCACAACAATACTCAGCAATAGGGGACGATAAGGAGAGCTAGAGAGAACTAGGGTTTACCCTTCAAAATTTCAAGACAAAAGTTGCACCATCGGTTTTAGAGTCGCAGCCCCTCTCAAGAGTTTTCAAGCACTTCATCGTATCCCTGAGGTATCATAAAGTAAATCTAGGGCACAAGTGGGGTGTGCGTTCGTTCTCATAGATGCAGTGGGTTTTGGACTAAAGCGACCCCATATTCAGATTCAGGGAGTGATTTTGTGTGGATCTGGGCCTTTATATCGATTGCTTAACGCTGTTCTATGAGTTTCATGTGTGCAGAATTTTTCCTACGAAAACGTAGCTTTTCCGCAGGTAAAAGCGCAACTGTTTCGGAAGCTAAATCCGCAGGTACCTATGTAGAAGATGATGAATAGTCTTCTTGAACCAGTCTCGTACAAGTGGCACTGAATCAATGGCCAGTCAACCACCCAACTTCCCTCCGCGCGCGTGTCGTCCTTCCATTTGTTGGTCAAAAATTTCAACTTCCTCTCTCCAATAACTACTGGCCGAACGTGAACACAGGGGGGCCCACCTGACTTTCTCTTTTGACTTATTTGATCTCTTTCATTGTTTTATATTAATTGCTTTTAAGGTAATAGAGTAACATATATCATTTGCAGAACAAGTGGTAAAGGAAAGTGGAAGGTACCTATAGTGACCGGGGTTCGATTACAACCTGGGCCAGTTATTTTTAATAAACACTCACGTACAAATCCCATGCATCCGATCCACGCGAGCTTGTGATGCGCCCCTCCTTCGTCTACCATCAGATACACACATGGATTGATCCAACGTCTCCAGGCGTGCTCCCTCACCACTAGATGTACAAGAGGACTAATCTAATGGCTCAGAAAACGAGAGCTCACGATGGACCCTCGATACTTCCCCACACTGGATCAAGAACGTTGCTGGGTTGGTTATTGGGCTGGGCTCGTTGCTGTTCAAACTCCTCTGTTCCAAACTACACCCCCAGGTTTTATTTACTTTCATTTATTTCTTTAAAATAACTAATTTAGTTTTTTAACATAGTTTTTTTAGTTCTTTTCATAAAAGTCTTAAAAACCTTTTTTACAATAATTTTAATAATTTCAGATTAATAATTTAATTTAATTTAATTTAGGTTTTTAGTTTAGAATAATCAACTTAACTTTAGATTTAATCATAATTTAATCTTTAGACTTAGGTTTATAAAAATTAGTATTTTTAGGCTAACGAGAATAAATTAATTTTAGGCTAATTATTTTTTAATAATAATAATTAATTTTAGGTTAATAACTAATTTTAGGTTTATAATTTAATTTAGGTTTAATAAAATTATAAAATTTAGGCTTAGGCTAATTTAATCAAATTAGGGTTTTCAGATCAATAATTAAACTTTAGTCTGATTTTAGGTTTCTTCACTTATCTTTGCCCTTAACCCTATTTTGGTAGGTGTTGTCCGTCAACTAAGATTTTACCCTTAGTTTTTTAGCCACAAGGGTTTAGGCTTACCCTTTTGTAATCAAATTGAATTTTCTATCAAAGCGCAATTTCTCTTCTCATCTCATGCTCTGTGATTGTCGCATGCCTTTTTAAATTATTTGCCTTTATTTTAATTTCGCCTTTAATTAATTATGACGTTTATTTAATTATTTATTTAATTTCTGTCATTTAAATTCTAGAAGGTGTATAGGTTGCTCATTCAATTTTTGATGTAATAGTAATTAGGGCCTTTATACTTTCCGCATTTTATTTTCTGCACATTATAATTGCTATTTTATTATTTGTACATTAACTGCATGGTTAGTAAAATAGGGAGTGGCAAGATAATTAAATTGAACGGTACCTCACTAACTCAAGATAAATACTCGAATCTAACTCACCTGATTGTTGCACACACCCACCTTTAGGGTACCTCTCTTGTTGCCTGTTGCCTTCAACTTCGATCAAAAATAGTCAAGTCCCTCGGATATAGGGATACCTTAGCTTGCTGCCTTCGATCCAAAAATCACCACGTCCCTCCGATAAAAGATCATAGTCCCTTCGAGTTGCCTACGATAAATATGATCTCGTCCCTCAATTAGTTGGTGATAGTCCCTTCGAATGCTAAGGTATCCTTACTGTTGCCTAAGTGACTATTATATCCTTCCCTTAGACTACCTGCCCTCTTTATGGTAGGGATAGTCTTATGGAGAACGATATTCTCGATGACCCTTCGATGACCCGCACATCCAATTGAAAGACTTCCTGCCCTTTCATGGTATGGATAGACCCTTTCAAACGAAAGACTTAAAGAATAAGAAAAACAACGTAGGGTAGGTAGCTATTAATTGCTTGCTCACAATTCAAAAATTCAAAATACTTTTCACACCTCCTTTTCAAATACTTTCAAACAAGGCTACGCTTATTTACAAGCTAAAGTCCTTAACGAAATCTTTCACTATTCACACACGACACTTCAAACTTTTTAAGCAAACAAGTGAGCTAAGCAATTAAGAGCCCATGGACAACCATGGATGCAAAGGGTGCCTTACACCTTCCCTTTGTATAACCTACCCCCCGAACTCAAAATCTTTCAAAGGTCTTTCCTGTTCTTTTTGCCTTTCCAATTGGATAAAATAAAAGTCGGTGGCGACTCTTGCTCACCGCAACATTGTTGCTTATAAAAATAAAAGTCAGTTCACCGAGTTACAGAACTGGCGACTCTGCTGGGGATTTTTCGATTAAAAGAGGGGTTACCTTAAAAGCTTAGGATTCACTTAATTGTATTCTATTGTTTGCTTTGTTTGTTTTATTTTTCAGGGGCGTTTTGGGAAAATTGAAGGACGAATCCTATTCCCGGATTCAAGAACACCTAAGATTAGGAGCGGCATAGTCATGGAGACCCCCCTTGTGCATGCTTGGGGTTGGTCAAAATGAAGTTCGCACTTGAGTTAGGCCTCCACTGGTTATTGTGTACCTCTTTTGCATGAGAGAGGTTTATGCATGTATCTTTGGGTGCGTCGGAGCTCAAGGACCTTTAGTCACCTTTAACCCATCTTAACTTTTAGGAACGTAGTGGGGGGCTATTCTTGGTGCATGCCAAGTTATAGTCGCTACCCGATACTACAGCTCTGATAGGTTTCTTCCTAAAGTATCATTGCGTGGTATGCATGTACCATGTTCGAGGGTGCTTTAGAGGGGGCTGACAATTCTGAGTCACTTGGTAGAACCCGTTGCTGAAATCTCCTTATCCATAGAAATACCCTTGGGAAGGACACCTGATCAGACTTCATGCAAGCCTTAAGCCAAAAATTGTGTGACTTGTGTGACTTGTTTGTGTTTACTACTAACCTTTGCTTCCTTGCAGGTTTTGTTGAAGGGCCTTTTTGCCCTCACTATTCCACGTTGTGCCTAATGAGCTGAATTCGCATAACACACTAACCTTTGTTTCCTTGTAGGTTTTGTTAAAGGAATTTTTTGCCCTTCCTATCCCACGCTGTGCTTAATGCATTGCACTCGCATAACATCATGACATCATAACATAGCATGTTAACTAACCCTTTCAAGGATCTTAGAGATTTAGGGCGCACAATTTCAGGTACCCTTATCAAGGATTAAATTCCTATCAAGGGGCAAGAGGATTTATTTTCCTCTGGCCACATACCTTCCAATTCAGAGACTTAGTACCTATCAAGGGGCAAGAGGATTTATTCAGAAGTATCCCTAATCAGAGGCGATGACCCACTCGATATGGTGAGCTTGATTCTCAAAGAAGGACATTCAAAGACAAAGACCAAGATTCTTCAGACGAAGAGGCAACCAGTCATTTCCTAATGTCGCAAACTAAATTTCCTAACGATCCTTGAAAACATTACATATACATTCATAAACATTGCATAACAGGTTTCCGCAATAGGTTCCTTTTCTCTCTCGCTGTTTATTTCAGCACAAATGGATCTCGAGCAATCAGCCTAAAATCTTCAGGCTCAGAACATCCGATCCCAAGCTTTGATTCTGAACTCAGTCAAGGGGCAATAAAAACTGAAGGCACTCCTACTCCTGGGTACAATTACAATGCGAGATGTGCTTATTATTCGAATAACCCTGATCATGATGTAAAGAATTGTAGACCGTCGAAGCATATGATTCAAAATTTGATTTACAACAAGATCATTGATTTTAACTCACCCGAGGAGCCTCATATGGCTGATACTGCAAAGACTGTGATGAAAGTAAACAATCTAATGGGGCATCTCTGAATCTCTACACCAATTCCACAACAACGACGCAAGCCAGATGCACCTAAGCGTCAATTCACCAAAGTCAATATGTCATTGGCTCGAGCATTATAAACATATGTTGAAGATCAGATTGATTACTCTGAGGGATGCTCCTAAGAACTCTAAAACCTCTGGCTATAAACTCAATGCGAGGTGCGCGTACCATTCCAACATTCCTGGACATTACAAAAAAACAATTGCTGGACATTGAGGAATAAGATTCAAGATCTAATCGATAACGGGGAAATCAAATTCAACCCTCCTGAAAACTCCTGGGATGATCATTGCTCCTATGCCTAGTCATGACAAGACTGACTGACGTCTAGACGGACAAACTTTTGGATCATTAGATCTACTTTCATTTGCAAGTTTCTTTTCTGTTTGTTAAACATTTAAATCATGATAGACATTATCTGTATTAATAATCATCATCAGTGCATTGCATATATTTGTCTTGAATAAATTATTTCGTTATCACTCATTTTAAATTATGTTTTTACTTTGCATATGCTTTGTGATACTCGACTCCTGCTAAAGCTGTATGCCTTTTGAGGGAGGATGACGAAAACGATACCACAAACTCATACAGTATGCTTTTGAACAGACTATGCTGACGATGTACAGGCATTGTTTCAATTCCCAAACAGTGGAGATATAAGGATGATAATCCCTTGTCAACCCCTTTGAGCCTTCGAAGCAGGAGTTTCTTTCTGTACGAAAAAACCCGCATTTTTAACCTGGGGCAGGGTAGTTCTCAGTTAATTTGGCAGTGCATTCTATTTTAAGAGAATCACTTTGTACACCTTTCAACAAAGGTTTCAATCACAAGCGTTCATCCGCACACCTCAAAGAAGTGTTGGAGATGTCAATCAAAAGCCAATGATGCTTCATCAATCATCAAGCAAGGCAGTCAATATCTTTCAAAGAAAAATGAAATGAAAAAACATATATACAAAGAAAAGCCTGCTAAGTCAAAAATCAAAAGATGACTTAGGCAAAAATCAAGGCATCCCGCTGACTGCAATCTCAAAATAGACAGTTCAGGCAAAAGTTAGGGATATCAAAAAGATGAAAAAGAGAAGTCAATAAATTCCGGAACAACACAACGTTGTGACTACCAAAAAGAAGAAGTGACTGTCATCTCAAAAATTCTCTCTGCTTATGAACCATCATCATTATCAAAGGTGAAAATCCAAAAGTCTCTTGGAACCTGAATGCACAAGTTGAATTAACTGAGATTAGGATTGAAGATCATCATGAAGAGGGGTGGGTACAATCAAATTTTGAGCCATTATCCTTTGTTTCTTAAACCGTGAACCAAGCCACGTTACAACCCTTGAAAGTCCTAATTGAAGCATGGTTAGTTCGAAAGCATGCTGTAACCAAAAGGTATCCTGACTCCTTAAGGTTTATCACAAACGCTGAGTTGATGTTTCGTTTTTACAAAAATCATGTTTTTATAAATATCACTCTTTTACATCTCCTGTTTTAATGTTTTCAAAAACTCAAGACAAACGTATGCATTGCATCTCATGAATTCATTATTAAACAAATTCTGCTACATAATTTCAAATGTTAGCATTAGAAAGAACTTGCACAGGGTACAACTAATGACTAAAAGTTATCCCGACAAACAAGATTACTCCGAGAAGCAATGTCTCTACGTATACAAGGGGGCATGGCACGTCCTGCCCAATCAATCTGGGGCAATCAAGTCAAGATTCCGAGAATCTCTCAAGGGGCATACACCCAAATGGGTCAGAAACCATCACTCGATCAGTCAAGGGCACGCATCCAAAAAGATCTGAAGCTATTTCCCAATTAGCATGGGACATTGTCCTGGGCCTATGACTACTAGGGGCATGTCGCCCAGGGTGCGCATCTCACAAATTCCTCGCAAGGCAAATCTTCCCAAAGTTCCTACTAACTGGGGCAAGTCTAGGCAAGTCCAGTTTGATATCTTGATCAACACTCATTGGGGTGTCCCAATCAACACAAATCCAGGAATGACACCTATTACAATCACTGGGGGCAACTTTCAAGACACCCACATCTCCCCACAGAGCCAGGTTCACAAAACCACATCCCCGCAGAGTAATCATTAAGAAGACATCTTCAAATACTCTCGTCCAACAAGAGATATAGATCCCCAACAGAGATTACATCTTCAATACTATCATCTCTCCAACACTTTGCTCTTCTCCAAACATGGTTTACTAATATCTCTCATCCTCAGTCAGGGTACATCAAGATTCTGATCATCCCCAAGCAGAAATCATAAATCCCCAGCTAAGCATCTTCAAGAAGAGATCAAAACATCAAGCTCTCAATGACATAGAAATGTATCTTCTCAATCAGACGATTCTAGCCACACAAGTCATAAAACATATATCACAAGTCATAAACAAACATAAACATATATCATAAGTCATAAACACATTCATACATCACATACATATTCCTCATTTATTTTGAGAAGCATATAACTCACGCATCATGGCATTGCATGAAAAACTAACAATGTTTGACAGGTACATTACAAAGATTCGAATCTTATTCAAAGTAAACGCCTGACGCATGGCATTCCAGACATCTACGGATGCAATTTGGATAAGTCTAACGCACGACTCATCCATCGACCTAACGCACGGTCTTCCAGACATCTGAGGATGCAATCGGGGTTAGTCTAACGCACGACTCATTCCTTCAACCTGACGCACGGTTTTCCAGACATCTGAGGATGCAATTGAGAATAGTCTAACGTACGATCTATTCTTCGACCTAACGCACGGTCTTCCAGACATCTACGGATGCAAATTGGGTAGTCTAACGTACGGCTTATCCATCAACCTAACGCACGGTCTTCCAGACATCTGAGGATGCAATCGGGGTTAGTCTAACGCACGACTCATTCCTTCAACCTGACGCACGGTTTTCCAGACATCTGAGGATGCAATTGAGAGTAGTCTAACGTACGATCTATTCTTCGACCTAACGCACGGTCTTCCAGACATCTACGGATGCAAATTGGGTAGTCTAACGTACGACTTATCCATCAACCTAACGCACGGTTTTCCAGACATCTGAGGATGCAATCAAGATTAGTCTAACGTACGACTTATCTTCAGCCTAACGCACGGTTTTCCAGACATCTGCGGATGAAAACAGTCTAACATATGACACATTCTAACTCTCAAGCTTATCAAGTCAGATGGCATCTTTAAGCCCATCTCCGACAAAAGTCCCTATTTCAGCTAGGGCAAATTTCTTGGTATTCTAGTGTTCAATCATCTTCCACCTTCAGATACCGACTGGCATACAAACCACTCTACATCTTCAGGTTTAAGATAATTGAACAGGGGCAGCTGTCATACCCCAAAATTTGCCCACATTATTTCTCCTATTCAAGTTTCAAATCCATATGCAAAACTCCTAGACAAATTCTCCTATACAAAGACTCTGAACTAGGGTTTGATAAATTTAAAAGGAAATCACTGAATCAATGGCTCCAAGGCATCTCATATGGCTCAACATATCCCACTTTACCTCCATGACAAGTATCAAGGCCTATCTCAAAGTTTTGGTCATTCAAAAGCTCATAAGGTCAACAGTCGATTGTTTAACCTAAAAAGTCAACTGTGGTCAAAGTAAAGTCAAAACTCCTGATTTTTCGCCAAGATCCTCATATTGAATTATCATTCACCATTTGATCAAGAATTGATCATGGTTCATCAAGGAAAGATCAGAAATCAACAAATCAAAAAGCTTCTAAATTAGGGTTTTTACCTAAAATTCAACCGAACTTTGACCAGCCATAACTTCCACATGGAACATCAGAAATTTTCCATCCAAAGCTCAATTTGAAGGAAATTGAATTCTCTACAATTCTGTCTCTCACAAGCCAAGTCTAAAAATGCACCATTTGGGAGATATGAGTCAAAACATTACAGGTCCTTCTAAAGGATCGCAAAAAAGTCATTTTTTCTCAAAGCTCATAACTTGAAAATGGTAGATTCAATTGAGATGAAACCAAAAGGAGATTTTAAAGGACTCTTTAAGCTTTCCAAAAAGTCCTAGAACACTTTCATATGATAAAAATTGAGAGAGTTATGAATGACAGAAGTTGGGTAATTTTTGGAAAAGGCACAAAAGGCTAAGTGAAGAATTTTGTGATGGGCCATGGATTATGGATTACCCACGTGATTTTAAGAACAAAATGAGCCCAAATACTATTTGGATTATATTCTATGGTTTTATTTTATTTTTATTTGGATTTATTCATATAAATTCAATATTAAATCAAATAAACCAAATAAAATCTAAATCAATTCAAATAAAATCATGGGAAATTCTTATTAACCAAATCAAGACCAAATTCATCCAAAAGAAACGTGAAAAAGTTTGGAAAATAGAATTGAGCCATAATTGGAAATATTTTATACAAAATCAAATCAAATTTTTTCTTCAAATCAAATTGATTCCTTCCAATTCTATTGACCTAATTTATCCCATTATATATTCACAACAATACTCAGCAATAGGGGACGATAAGGAGAGCTAGAGAGAACTAGGGTTTACCCTTCAAAATTTCAAGACAAAAGTTGCACCATCGGTTTTAGAGTCGCAGCCCCTCTCAAGAGTTTTCAAGCACTTCATCGTATCCCTGAGGTATCATAAAGTAAATCTAGGGCACAAGTGGGGTGTGCGTTCGTTCTCATAGATGCAGTGGGTTTTGGACTAAAGCGACCCCATATTCAGATTCAGGGAGTGATTTTGTGTGGATCTGGGCCTTTATATCGATTGCTTAACGCTGTTCTATGAGTTTCATGTGTGCAGAATTTTTCCTACGAAAACGTAGCTTTTCCGCAGGTAAAAGCGCAACTGTTTCGGAAGCTAAATCCGCAGGTACCTATGTAGAAGATGATGAATAGTCTTCTTGAACCAGTCTCGTACAAGTGGCACTGAATCAATGGCCAGTCAACCACCCAACTTCCCTCCGCGCGCGTGTCGTCCTTCCATTTGTTGGTCAAAAATTTCAACTTCCTCTCTCCAATAACTACTGGCCGAACGTGAACACAGGGGGGCCCACCTGACTTTCTCTTTTGACTTATTTGATCTCTTTCATTGTTTTATATTAATTGCTTTTAAGGTATTAGAGTAACATATATCATTTGCAGAACAAGTGGTAAAGGAAAGTGGAAGGTACCTATAGTGACCGGGGTTCGATTACAACCTGGGCCAGTTATTTTTAATAAACACTCACGTACAAATCCCATGCATCCGATCCACGCGAGCTTGTGATGCGCCCCTCCTTCGTCTACCATCAGATACACACATGGATTGATCCAACGTCTCCAGGCGTGCTCCCTCACCACTGGATGTACAAGAGGACTAATCTAATGGCTCAGAAAACGAGAGCTCACGATGGACCCTCGATACTTCCCCACACTGGATCAAGAACGTTGCTGGGTTGGTTATTGGGCTGGGCTCGTTGCTGTTCAAACTCCTCTGTTCCAAACTACACCCCCAGGTTTTATTTACTTTCATTTATTTCTTTAAAATAACTAATTTAGTTTTTTAACATAGTTTTTTTAGTTCTTTTCATAAAAGTCTTAAAAACCTTTTTTACAATAATTTTAATAATTTCAGATTAATAATTTAATTTAATTTAATTTAGGTTTTTAGTTTAGAATAATCAACTTAACTTTAGATTTAATCATAATTTAATCTTTAGACTTAGGTTTATAAAAATTAGTATTTTTAGGCTAACGAGAATAAATTAATTTTAGGCTAATTATTTTTTAATAATAATAATAATTAATTTTAGGTTAATAACTAATTTTAGGTTTATAATTTAATTTAGGTTTAATAAAATTATAAAATTTAGGCTTAGGCTAATTTAATCAAATTAGGGTTTTCAGATCAATAATTAAACTTTAGTCTGATTTTAGGTTTCTTCACTTATCTTTGCCCTTAACCCTATTTTGGTAGGTGTTGTCCGTCAACTAAGATTTTACCCTTAGTTTTTTAGCCACAAGGGTTTAGGCTTACCCTTTTGTAATCAAATTGAATTTTCTATCAAAGCGCGATTTCTCTTCTCATCTCATGCTCTGTGATTGTCGCATGCCTTTTTAAATTATTTGCCTTTATTTTAATTTCGCCTTTAATTAATTATGACGTTTATTTAATTATTTATTTAATTTCTGTCATTTAAATTCTAGAAGGTGTATAGGTTGCTCATTCAATTTTTGATGTAATAGTAATTAGGGCCTTTATACTTTCCGCATTTTATTTTCTGCACATTATAATTGCTATTTTATTATTTGTACATTAACTGCGTGGTTAGTAAAATAGGGAGTGGCAAGATAATTAAATTGAACGGTAGCTCACTAACTCAAGATAAATACTCGAATCTAACTCACCTGATTGTTGCACACACCCACCTTTAGGGTACCTCTCTTGTTGCCTGTTGCCTTCAACTTCGATCAAAAATAGTCAAGTCCCTCGGATATAGGGATACCTTAGCTTGCTGCCTTCGATCCAAAAATCACCACGTCCCTCCGATAAAAGATCATAGTCCCTTCGAGTTGCCTACGATAAATATGATCTCGTCCCTCAATTAGTTGGTGATAGTCCCTTCGAATGCTAAGGTATCCTTACTGTTGCCTAAGTGACTATTATATCCTTCCCTTAGACTACCTGCCCTCTTTATGGTAGGGATAGTCTTATGGAGAACGATATTCTCGATGACCCTTCGATGACCCGCACATCCAATTGAAAGACTTCCTGCCCTTTCATGGTATGGATAGACCCTTTCAAACGAAAGACTTAAAGAATAAGAAAAACAACGTAGGGTAGGTAGCTATTAATTGCTTGCTCACAATTCAAAAATTCAAAATACTTTTCACACCTCCTTTTCAAATACTTTCAAACAAGGCTACGCTTATTTACAAGCTAAAGTCCTTAACGAAATCTTTCACTATTCACACACGACACTTCAAACTTTTTAAGCAAACAAGTGAGCTAAGCAATTAAGAGCCCATGGACAACCATGGATGCAAAGGGTGCCTTACACCTTCCCTTTGTATAACCTACCCCCCGAACTCAAAATCTTTCAAAGGTCTTTCCTGTTCTTTTTGCCTTTCCAATTGGATAAAATAAAAGTCGGTGGCGACTCTTGCTCACCGCAACATTGTTGCTTATAAAAATAAAAGTCAGTTCACCGAGTTACAGAACTGGCGACTCTGCTGGGGATTTTTCGATTAAAAGAGGGGTTACCTTAAAAGCTTAGGATTCACTTAATTGTATTCTATTGTTTGCTTTGTTTGTTTTATTTTTCAGGGGCGTTTTGGGAAAATTGAAGGACGAATCCTATTCCCGGATTCAAGAACACCTAAGATTAGGAGCGGCATAGTCATGGAGACCCCCCTTGTGCATGCTTGGGGTTGGTCAAAATGAAGTTCGCACTTGAGTTAGGCCTCCACTGGTTATTGTGTACCTCTTTTGCATGAGAGAGGTTTATGCATGTATCTTTGGGTGCGTCGGAGCTCAAGGACCTTTAGTCACCTTTAACCCATCTTAACTTTTAGGAACGTAGTGGGGGGCTATTCTTGGTGCATGCCAAGTTATGGTCGCTACCCGATACTACAGCTCTGATAGGTTTCTTCCTAAAGTATCATTGCGTGGTATGCATGTACCATGTTCGAGGGTGCTTTAGAGGGGGCTGACAATTCTGAGTCACTTGGTAGAACCCGTTGCTGAAATCTCCTTATCCATAGAAATACCCTTGGGAAGGACACCTGATCAGACTTCATGCAAGCCTTAAGCCAAAAATTGTGTGACTTGTGTGACTTGTTTGTGTTTACTACTAACCTTTGCTTCCTTGCAGGTTTTGTTGAAGGGCCTTTTTGCCCTCTGTTGAATAGTATATTCAAGGCAAATATTTTTAAATCGTATCCACAGAGATTGGGTGATATTACCGCCGTTCTATAGTTACTATCGCTTTAAGTTTAAGTTGTAACAAAGGTGGTTTAAGTTGAGTTTCTATTTTTCTATTCAAAAGGTAAAACAAGTAATAAAATAAGATTTGTTCAAAGATAAAAGATTGACAAGATTGGTTTTGGTTTCACTATCCCTATCTCCCATGTGACTTTAACAACTAAAGTATACTTCAATAGCAATGCAATGTTCTAGTATCCTCTCAACAATGTTTATGTCTAAACAAAGTTGTGAAAGTTAAAATATTAATCTTTAGATGATCTCTCACTCTAACTATCAATACATTAAGCTTGATTGATTGATACAAATAGAAAAGTGGCAAATAAATCTATCTCTAGCATTTATTCACTACTTGATAAAATGTTGTAGAACAAGACTTGAAATATATTTCTCAATCATAAATCAAATCTAAATATGAAATATAAAACAACAACATTCATCCATTTCAATACTAAGGAAGTTCATACAAAAGTGTTAGAGGAAATACATAGTTAACAAGGATAGCTACTACCTCCAATCTTGTCAAAGTGGGATTTAGCTACTCATCACCATGGTTGACAACAAGAGCAATGAAAAAGAAGCTATGAGCATCAATCTCTCACAAAGGTGCAAACTTTTCTCTCCAAAACCCTAATCTCAATGTGTGGTGTACAATAGAATAGAATAGTTTAATTTCCCTTTTTTTCTCCCCTAAATAACCCCTAATTCGTACTAACTTTTAATCTTCAAAAGATAAGCCCCTCTCTCATGACAAGTGGCAATCAAATAAAACAACAAATTCTGCAGCGCAGTGTTTGCGGGGCAAACAATGTTTGCGGGGCAAACAGGCTTCATCAGCACTTCTTTTGCTATTCCAAGTCTTCATGTAATTCATCTTCCGTTCCATGATCTTCAAACCTAATCAAAACACTACAAAACTAACAAACATGTGAAATAACAATTCAAATGAACTAAAACTAACAAAATTGCAAAATTATTAAATTGTATGAATAAAAGTGTGATTATTGAGTAAAAAGTGGTTAAAAGGACCAAGAACATTATATGAAAATTAGTACTATTTGGTCCCTAACAACTCTCCCCAACTTACCATTTTGTTTGTCCCTAAACAAAAATTCACAAGAGTGGCAAGAGCAACACAACAAGAGAATGATGACAAGGTAACCGAACACTCAAATGGCTCAAAAGTATAAGTCCTTTCAAAGTACACTCACCACAATGCTAAAACAAAGCATGAGAAAGAATGATAGCAAAGTGCAAATTATTATCAAGAAATTCCAAAAGAGACATGTCAAAATTGAATCAAACCTACACACACATCAAAGTAATGATGAATACAAGAGGGTTCACTTTCACTCATCCGGGCATTTAAATCAACAACAACTCAAATCATGCATTCACCACAACAAGTTTAAAATTATGTGCAAAGTGAGAATCAAGAGGGCTTTTATAGGTTGTAATGTGGTTAGGGTTACAAAGAAAGGATTTTATTAGAGGGAAATTAAACAAAAATGTCTATCCTAAGGGAGCATTCCTATCAATTCATTTAACAAAAACACTTGCTTGAATCCCCTTTTCTTTCTTTTTCTTTTCTTTCTCTTTTTTTTTTTCATTATTTTTCAACAACACAAAACGAGAACAATTTTTCTTTTTCTTGCCCCAAAACTTCAAAATGTGTTGTTCTTTTCTTATTACCACAAAACTTCTAAGTACCACTTTTTCATTTGTTTTTCAATCAACTCTCCCCAACTTTAGGATTCAAACCATAATAGATACAACAATGCTCCCTACATAGACATAGGCACAAGGCAAAATTGCAACCATTGCGGTTGAAGGTTTCAATGAAAAAAGAGATTAGGATTCACATACAAAACATATTTAGTAATCACATGAATCCTAATATAAGCTCAAAGGGGTTGACTAAGAATCACTCCTCACAAGGTTAATTGATTTGACTTTTTGGTCAAGTGGTTTTTCTCAAATTCAAACAATGCCTCTATCACTTTCGCACTTTTCAAAAACAAGAAATATGCATGGTTTGGCATCATAAAAATGAGTTGAAATAAATTCCGGTATCCCGCATTTAGTGCACAATGGAAAGTTTCCTCACAATTGGTTAAGTTCTAAATTTTGATTCAAAAATGACATGTGATTCAAGGAATTTATGCTAAGCAATTTGCACACATCATCAACTAACCATGTTAAGTCTAGAGAGCGATAAAGTGTACCTTAATTTTCCTTGATACCGATTCTCATCATTGCCACTCGAAGTGTTCACAACATCCACTCTTGTCCGTGCCCATTGATTCCTCAAGCTCCCTTTGCAAAAGAACAATTAAACAAAAACACTTTGAAAAGTTGGATAATCACTTTCCACCCAAACACACAATTAATCCACAATAATAAAATTGCAATTCTTAAATATGTTCAAATGGTGAAACGAGAGCCACCATAAAGTACATAATTAAAAACCAAAAAGTGAAACCATAAATAAATAAAAACAAAACAGAATTAAGACTAAAATAAAAATAAAAATAAACTAAAAAAAATGCTACAACACCACTTCAATCCTCTTCTTCATCACCACCACCAACTGTCCCGATCACATCCTCCATTGTATTGTCCTCATTTCCGGTACCGTTGCCTCCTGCACCCCCCATGAAAAGTGGTCTGCCCACAAGCCAATTTGCGTATGCATCATACTCGCTTCTAAGGAATGTGGGTGAAGATAGGGTATTAGAATGGGAGATGAGTTTAGTAAGGACGAGAGCGGTAGAGTGAGAGGAGAGAAGTAAAAATAAAAGATAAAAATAAAAAAACTAGGTTAAATTAAAAGCTAATTTTTTTTTTTTTTGAAAGTGGAATTTTTTTGTGCTGAAGTGTTTGCGGGGCAAACACCTGTTCGCGGGGCAAACAAGAAAAATTTTCTTTGTAAAATTGGCTTACTCACTGTTTGTGCTCTGTTTGCGGGGCAATCACTGATGAAAATTTCTTTTTCAAAATTGGCTGACCTGTTTGCGGGGCAAACACCTGTTTGCGGGGCAAACAGGAGAAGTTTTCTTTGTAAAATTGGCTTCTTCTCTGTTTGTGCTCTGTTTGCGGGGCAAACAATGTTTGCGGGGCAAACAGACTTAAATTTTTAAAAATTGCCAAATTTTACACTAATTCTTCACTTCCTTTCAAAAACAGTTACTAAATAACTTTGAAAAAAAAACTCAAAAAGCATAATAAAATTCACTTACGACGTTGGGTTGCCTCCCAACAAGCGCTTTGTTTAACGTCGTTCGAGCTCGACGGTTTGATGATGCATCAAGGTTTGACGAGAGAAATGACACACCATCACGGCTTGCTTATTCATCGTGGTAGACTTTGAGTCTTCGTTCCTTTACAGTCCAGCTTTCTTGTGTTTTAGGGTCCTCCACCTTAATGACTCCATAATTTCGCACCTCTTTCACCACAAATGGCCCCGACCACTTTGACTTTAACTTACTAGGAAACACCTTGTGTCTTGAATTGCACACAAGCACCATTTGTCCAACTTCAAAGTTTTTGTGATAAGTCTTTCCCTCATGATTTGCCTTCTCCTTGTCCTTGTGAATTTGATTTGCCACCTTAATGATTTCTCCTTTTTCATCATCGATTTGAAAGTTGTCATGTTCATCCTTATGAGGCTTCATAGACTCAAAAAGAGTAAAAATTACCTCTTTATCTTGCACCCTTACTTTCATAATCCCATCATCGATATCAATCATCATTCGGGTGGTCTTCATGAATGGTCTTCCAAGTATTAATGGCACATAACGATCCTCCTCCATTTCGACTACCACAAAATCAACCGGGAACAAAAATTTGTCCACCTTTACCAGCATGTCTTGTACAACTCCATATGGTGAAATGATAGACTTATCGGCTAGTTGTAAAGTTATCCCGGTGTGTTTCATCTCAATGTTCCCCAATCTCTTGACAACGGATAAAGGTATTAAATTGATGCTAGACCCCAAATCAACCAAACCATTACTAATGTAGTTACCTCCAATGGTGATCGGTAAAATGACTCGTCCCGGACCGGCTTCCTTTCTTGGGAGAGTTTTTTGAATAATTGCACTACAATGAGCATCAAGCACAACTGTCTCTTCATCTGTGTACTTCTTTTTCTTTGTGAGCATGTTCTTCATGAATTTTGCATACTTGGGCATTTTCTCCAATGCTTCGGAAAATGGAATATTTATATGAAGTTGTTTAAATATATCCATAAATCGAGCGTAGCGCCTTGCGTCTTCCTTCCTTGATTGCACATGCGGGTAAGGTAGATGTTGGAGAGGAATTGTGCTCACATTCTCATTTCTCTTTTTATTCTTCTTCACTTTTTTGTCATTTTTCTCTCTTTCTTCTTTTTCTTTCCGCTCTTTTTCAACTAATTCTTCCTCTATCTTCTCCTCACTCTTTTCTCCCTCATTTTTAACTGTCACTTCCTCCTCTTCATCTTCAATTATTATTTCCTCCTCATCTTCCACTATAACCTCTTCATTCACACCATTATTCACTGTTCTCCCACTTCTTGTAACAATGGCTTTGCAATGTTCCTTAGGATTGATTTGAGTGTTGGCGGAAAAGGATGCTCCCGGTTGTTGCTCGGACAATTGCTTTGCAAGTTGACCCACTTGATTTTCTAAATTCTTTATGGCCGCTTCATTGCTCCTTTGGTTAGCCATGGATGCTTGCATGAATTGTGTAAGAGTGTCTTCCAATTTTGAGCTCCCACCTTGAGATTGTTGACCTTGGACTTGAGGATTTGGGCTTTGATAAGGACTTTGATGTTGATAGTGTTGATTGTTGAATCTTGAGGGTTGAAATCCTTGGTTGTTTCTTTGGTACGGGTTGTTGTGAGGTGGAGGTTGCCTTTGATAACCTTGATTTTGATTGTTAACATAATTCACCTCTTCACCCTCGGGAGGAGGACAAAACCCGATAGGATGGTCACCTTGACAAAGTTCACAACTTGCCACGTGAGAAGTCATTTGCATCCCATGAATTTCCTTCATTTGTTGTGGAAGCTTCGACATTTGCTTAGTGAGTAACTCAACTTGTTGAGAGAGAATCTTGTTTTGCGCAAGGATGGCATCATTGGTGTTTAATTCGAGAACACCCGGCTTTCTTTGTGATGGAATCCTATCATGTTGAGTTTGGAGATCATTGAGTGCCATACGATCGATTATCATTATTGCATCCTCCGCACTTTTTGACATTAGAGAGCCACCCGCGGTAGCATCCAAAAGTGTCTTGTGCACCGGTTGAAGTCCATTTCGGAAGATGTGAATTTGTGTGAGATCATCAAAACCATGACCCTTGCATTTTCTAAGCATGGATTTGAATCTTTCCCAAGCATCATTTAAGGACTCGTTGCTTCCTTGATTGAAAACCGCAATTGCCGTTTTGGCCTCCATGAATCGGGATTGAGGAAAATAGCGTTCTAAAAATTTTTCTTCCAATAGATTCCAATCCGTCATCACATTTGGTAATTGATCAAGATACCATTCTTTGGCTTTCCCAAGTAATGAGTGTGGAAATAGTCTCTTGAACAATGATTCTTCATTCGCCGCATCGACTCCCGTTGAACCCGCAATCTCATAAAATTTGGTGAGATGTGCGAAAGGATCCTCATGATCCATTCCGGTGAATGGATTTGCATAAACAAGTTGGAGGATTCCTGTCTTCATCTCCGTATTTGCTCCACCTTGAGCATTGCGTGCAAATTGGGCGGTACGTCTTGGACTATTGGCGGTCATTTCGGTTGGAACAACACCCGCCATGTCTCCTTCAAAAGTCTCTACAACTACTTCTTCAATGTGATTGTTAGAAGAAGTAGATGCCTCTTCTCTTTGTCGCTTCTCTTGGGCTAACTTCCTTCTTCTTCGTGTCTTGCTATTGAGCTTTCGGAGTGTTCTTTCAATTTCGGGATCAAAATGAAATTGCTCTTCGGAAGCTTTTTCTCGCATACACAAAAATCTACAAAACTAGCAAACCAAGTGAAACGAAAAAGCAATATTAATAAAATAACAAAACTTAAAACAATGAACTATTGCAATGCTTGCAATATCAAACGCCAATCCCCGGCAACGGCGCCAATTTGTTGAATAGTATATTCAAGGCAAATATTTTTAAATCGTATCCACAGAGATTGGGTGATATTACCGCCGTTCTATAGTTACTATCGCTTTAAGTTTAAGTTGTAACAAAGGTGGTTTAAGTTGAGTTTCTATTTTTCTATTCAAAAGGTAAAACAAGTAATAAAATAAGATTTGTTCAAAGATAAAAGATTGACAAGATTGGTTTTGGTTTCACTATCCCTATCTCCCATGTGACTTTAACAACTAAAGTATACTTCAATAGCAATGCAATGTTCTAGTATCCTCTCAACAATGTTTATGTCTAAACAAAGTTGTGAAAGTTAAAATATTAATCTTTAGATGATCTCTCACTCTAACTATCAATACATTAAGCTTGATTGATTGATACAAATAGAAAAGTGGCAAATAAATCTATCTCTAGCATTTATTCACTACTTGATAAAATGTTGTAGAACAAGACTTGAAATATATTTCTCAATCATAAATCAAATCTAAATATGAAATATAAAACAACAACATTCATCCATTTCAATACTAAGGAAGTTCATACAAAAGTGTTAGAGGAAATACATAGTTAACAAGGATAGCTACTACCTCCAATCTTGTCAAAGTGGGATTTAGCTACTCATCACCATGGTTGACAACAAGAGCAATGAAAAAGAAGCTATGAGCATCAATCTCTCACAAAGGTGCAAACTTTTCTCTCCAAAACCCTAATCTCAATGTGTGGTGTACAATAGAATAGAATAGTTTAATTTCCCTTTTTTTCTCCCCTAAATAACCCCTAATTCGTACTAACTTTTAATCTTCAAAAGATAAGCCCCTCTCTCATGACAAGTGGCAATCAAATAAAACAACAAATTCTGCAGCGCAGTGTTTGCGGGGCAAACAATGTTTGCGGGGCAAACAGGCTTCATCAGCACTTCTTTTGCTATTCCAAGTCTTCATGTAATTCATCTTCCGTTCCATGATCTTCAAACCTAATCAAAACACTACAAAACTAACAAACATGTGAAATAACAATTCAAATGAACTAAAACTAACAAAATTGCAAAATTATTAAATTGTATGAATAAAAGTGTGATTATTGAGTAAAAAGTGGTTAAAAGGACCAAGAACATTATATGAAAATTAGTACTATTTGGTCCCTAACACCCTCACTATTCCACGTTGTGCCTAATGAGCTGAATTCGCATAACACACTAACCTTTGTTTCCTTGTAGGTTTTGTTAAAGGAATTTTTTGCCCTTCCTATCCCACGCTGTGCTTAATGCATTGCACTCGCATAACATCATGACATCATAACATAGCATGTTAACTAACCCTTTCAAGGATCTTAGAGATTTAGGGCGCACAATTTCAGGTACCCTTATCAAGGATTAAATTCCTATCAAGGGGCAAGAGGATTTATTTTCCTCTGGCCACATACCTTCCAATTCAGAGACTTAGTACCTATCAAGGGGCAAGAGGATTTATTCAGAAGTATCCCTAATCAGAGGCGATGACCCACTCGATATGGTGAGCTTGATTCTCAAAGAAGGACATTCAAAGACAAAGACCAAGATTCTTCAGACGAAGAGGCAACCAGTCATTTCCTAATGTCGCAAACTAAATTTCCTAACGATCCTTGAAAACATTACATATACATTCATAAACATTGCATAACAGGTTTCCGCAATAGGTTCCTTTTCTCTCTCGCTGTTTATTTCAGCACAAATGGATCTCGAGCAATCAGCCTAAAATCTTCAGGCTCAGAACATCCGATCCCAAGCTTTGATTCTGAACTCAGTCAAGGGGCAATAAAAACTGAAGGCACTCCTACTCCTGGGTACAATTACAATGCGAGATGTGCTTATTATTCGAATAACCCTGATCATGATGTAAAGAATTGTAGACCGTCGAAGCATATGATTCAAAATTTGATTTACAACAAGATCATTGATTTTAACTCACCCGAGGAGCCTCATACGGCTGATACTGCAAAGACTGTGATGAAAGTAAACAATCTAATGGGGCATCTCTGAATCTCTACACCAATTCCACAACAACGACGCAAGCCAGATGCACCTAAGCGTCAATTCACCAAAGTCAATATGTCATTGGCTCGAGCATTATAAACATATGTTGAAGATCAGATTGATTACTCTGAGGGATGCTCCTAAGAACTCTAAAACCTCTGGCTATAAACTCAATGCGAGGTGCGCGTACCATTCCAACATTCCTGGACATTACAAAAAAACAATTGCTGGACATTGAGGAATAAGATTCAAGATCTAATCGATAACGGGGAAATCAAATTCAACCCTCCTGAAAACTCCTGGGATGATCATTGCTCCTATGCCTAGTCATGACAAGACTGACTGACGTCTAGACGGACAAACTTTTGGATCATTAGATCTACTTTCATTTGCAAGTTTCTTTTCTGTTTGTTAAACATTTGAATCATGATAGACATTATCTGTATTAATAATCATCATCAGTGCATTGCATATATTTGTCTTGAATAAATTATTTCGTTATCACTCATTTTAAATTATGTTTTTACTTTGCATATGCTTTGTGATACTCGACTCCTGCTAAAGCTGTATGCCTTTTGAGGGAGGATGACGAAAACGATACCACAAACTCATACAGTATGCTTTTGAACAGACTATGCTGACGATGTACAGGCATTGTTTCAATTCCCAAACAGTGGAGATATAAGGATGATAATCCCTTGTCAACCCCTTTGAGCCTTCGAAGCAGGAGTTTCTTTCTGTACGAAAAAACCCGCATTTTTAACCTGGGGCAGGGTAGTTCTCAGTTAATTTGGCAGTGCATTCTATTTTAAGAGAATCACTTTGTACACCTTTCAACAAAGGTTTCAATCACAAGCGTTCATCCGCACACCTCAAAGAAGTGTTGGAGATGTTGAAGGATAGAAAAACACTTAGAAAGGGGGGGTTTGAATAAGTGTAGCTTTAAAAACTTGACAGATAAAAATAAATTGCACAGTTATTTTTATCCTGGTTCGTTGTTAACTAAACTACTCCAGTCCACCCCCGCAGAGATGATTTACCTCAACTGAGGATTTAATCCACTAATCGCACGGATTACAATGGTTCTCCACTTAGTCAGCAACTAAGTCTTCCAGAGTCTTCTGATCACACACTGATCACTCCAGGAACAACTGCTTAGATACCCTCTAAGACTTTTCTAGAGTATACTGATCCACACGATCACTCTAGATACAACCTGCTTAGATAACCTCTAAGACTTCCTAGAGTATTCTGATCCACACGATCACTCTAGTTCCTTACAACTTAATGTAATTAATTCTAAGAGTATTACAATTGCTTCTTAAAAGCGATAATCACACACTGTGATATTTCTCTTAACGTTTAAGCTTAATCTCACTAATATATTACAACAGCAATGTAGTGAGCTTTGATGAAGATGAAGATTCTGAGCTTTGATTTGAACAGCGTTTCAGCAAGTTAATATGAGTTGTTTTGGTGCAGAATCGTTAACCTTGCTTCTCATCAGAACTTCATATTTATAGGCGTTGGAGAAGATGACCGTTGAGTGCATTTAATGCTTTGCGTGTTCCGTACAGCATCGCATTTAATGTTATACGCTTTTGTCAACTACCTCAAGCCTTGTTCACGCTGTGTCTACTGACGTAGCCTAGAATAGCTTTTAACGTTCCTTTTGTCAGTCAGCGTAGCTTGCCACTTGTACTTCCTTCTGATCTGATGTTTGTGAATACAACGTTTGAATATCATCAGAGTCAAACAGCTTGGTGCAAAGCATCTTCTGATCTTCTGACCTTGAAGTGCTTCTGAGCGTGATACCATCAGAACTTCAGTGCTTCTGTTCTCTTGTTCTTCTGATGCTTCCATAGACCCATGTTCTGATTCTGCTTCGACCATCTTCTGATGTCTTGCCAGACCATGTTCTGATGTTGCATGCTGAACCCTTGAGACAAAGCTTCTGAGCGCTGAATTATGCATACTCTTTATATATTTCCTGAAAAGGAAATTGCATTGGATTAGAGTACCATATTATCTTAAGCAAAATTCATATTATTGTTATCATCAAAACTAAGATAATTGATCAGAACAAATCTTGTTCTAACAATCTCCCCCTTTTTGATGATGACAAAAACATATATAAATGATATGAATTTGCGATCAGAAAGAACAGACGGCAAAAGACAAATTACACAGCTATAGCATAAGCATATGAATATGTCTCCCCCTGAGATTAACAATCTCCCCCTGAGATAAATAATCTCCCCCTGAAATAAATACTCGAAGAACTTTAATAAAAGACTTCCCTGATTATTTCGGTAGAGACGATCACATAAGCTTCTGTCTTTAGAGAATTCATAGCTTCTGACTTCTGCTTCCATTGGACAGCTTCAGAACTAGAATTTCCTTAGATCCCTAGAACACTCACAGCTTCTGATTTCTGCTTCCATCTAGGACAGCTTCAGAACTTGAATTTCTTTGATCTTCTGAACATTCACAGCTTCTGATTTCTGCTTCCATCTAGGACAGCTTCAGAACTTGAATTTCTTTGATCTTCTGAACATTCACAGCTTCTGATTTCTGCTTCCATTTAGGACAGCTTCAGAACTTGAGTTTTCTGGATCTTTAGAACCTTCACAGCTTCTGATTTCTGCTTCCCTCGGATAGCTTCAGAGCTTTGAATTTCTACCAACATCACTTCATGCTAGATTTGTATCAGAACATTGTTGAATGTACCAGAGCATCATCTGAGCATCTCTACATCCTGAAATGTTACAGAACAAAAACTAAACGACAAAAGTCAGCATGAACGAGTCAGAACATAAAATGTATATTAGAACACATGATATGTATCAGAGCCATATAGGCTAAAATAATGTATCAGAGCAAATAGAATTTTGTCAGATCAAATAGACAAATATGGATCAAATTCTATTTTCAGTGCTTCTGATTTATTCTTCTTTCTTGCTTCTGATTTCTGAAGCTTGACAGCACTAAGCTTGCTTCAGTTTCCATGAGTTTATTCTTTTTACAGAATAACACTCCTTATGGTTTTGCTTCTTGTGTTTGCTTTGAAGATTCTCTTCACTTCTTTATACCTGCAAAACACTTAAACCATATAGAACTTGCAGTTCTTGTTAGTAAATGTGTGGGAGCTTTACCCAGCAACTGATAGATTAATCAAATCATTTATCATTTATCTTTCTCCCCCTTTTTGTCATAACATCAAAAAGAATATTTCAAAAGATTCAGAGACAAACAAAACGAAACAAATGATGGATAGCATTTAATGTTACGTGACATGAGGAGAGATAATAAAGACGAATGAGGTGACTAGCACAGTTACCTATGGTCGGCGTCCCTTCAACTGCACGCGCGCTTATCCATGAACAGTAACGACAGGTTTACCATCCCGAGATAAAACGTTACAGCTGTTTTGCTTTAAAAGAGGTTCTGAATCAACTTAGACAATGAAACGTTAGTAATAACCGAATCATAATTTCTAAAAGATTTCAATCAGAACTTCTGATATAAAACGAAATCCACATTCATTTCAGAAGATACTCATACGTAAGAACTTCTCATCTTCTCATTCTGGGCATAAATCCATACTGATGTTCTTCAGAATGAACTTAAACCTATCTTCAGCCAGGGGTTTTGTAAAGATATCAGCCCATTGATGGTCTGTATCCACAAAGTTTAAAGATATAACACCCTTCTGAACATAGTCCCTTATGAAATGATGTTTAATCTCAATATGTTTAGCTTTTGAATGAAGAATAGGATTCTTAGATAAACATATAGCAGAAGTATTATCACAGAATATAGGAATGTTACTCTCAAATATCTGATAATCTTCTAGCTGACTCTTCATCCAGAGCATCTGTGTACTGCAACTAGCAGCAGCGACATATTCTGCTTCTGTCGTTGATAGAGCAATAGTTGCTTGCTTCTTGCTATACCAGGAGATCAAATGACTTCCAAGAAATTGGCAACTTCCCGAAGTACTCTTTCTTTCAATTCTGTCTCCAGCATAGTCAGCATCGCAGAATCCTACTAAGTTGTATTCTTTAGATTTTCTGTAAACTAAGCCAACATTAGTAGTACCTTTCAGATACCTTAGAATTCTCTTAACAGCAGTTAAATGAGATTCTCTAGGATCTGATTGGAATCTAGCACACAAACAAACACTGAACAGAATGTCAGGTCTAGAAGCAGTCAGATATAGAAGAGATCCAATCATACCTCTGTATAACTTCTGATCTACCTTCTTACTTACCTCATCCTTACCTAGGATGCATGTTGGATGCATAGGAGTTTTGGCTTCTTTGCAGTCTAGAAGATTAAACTTCTTCAGAAGTTCCTTCACATACTTGGTTTGGTGAACATACGTTCCTTCTGATGTTTGATTTATTTGTATTCCAAGGAAATACTTGAGTTCTCCCATCATGCTCATTTCAAACTCAGCCTGCATAGACTCAGCAAACTCCTTTCCAAGTGTAGCATTAGATGTTCCAAAAATAATATCATCTACATATATTTGACAAATTAAAATATCCCTTTTAAAGGTTTTACAAAAGAGAGTAGTGTCCACTTTTCCTCTAGTGAAACCATTATCCAGAAGGAAAGAACTTAAGCGTTCATACCAAGCTCTGGGAGCTTGTTTCAATCCATATAACGATTTCTTTAATTTAAAAACATGATTAGGAGACATAGAGTCTTCAAAACCAGGAGGTTGATGGACATAAACTTCTTCATCTATATAACCATTTAAGAAGGCACTCTTAACATCCATTTGATAGAGAGTGATGTTATGTTGAGTGGCAAATGAAATTAATAGACGAATAGATTCTAACCTGGCCACTGGTGCAAAGGTTTCTGTATAGTCAATCCCTTCTTGCTGACTATAACCCTGAGCCACCAGTCTGGCTTTGTTCCTTACCACTTCACCTTTCTCACTGAGCTTGTTTCTGAAGACCCATTTTGTACCGATTATATTGAATCCATCTGGTCTAGGAACAAGATCCCAAACATCATTCCTTGTAAACTGATTCAGTTCTTCTTGCATAGCAATTATCCAGTCTGGATCTTCTAGAGCATGATCAACAGAAGTTGGCTCGATCAAAGATACAAGACCTAATTGACAGTCTGCATTGTTCTTAAGGAATGCTCTTGTTCTGATTGGATCATCCTTCTTTCCAAGAATGACATCTTCTGAATGACCAGAGATGAGTCTGGATGATCTTCTGACAGATGGTTCTTCAGATATGCTTAGATTCTCCAGAGAAGCTGATACTTGATCTTCAGATTCTTTGCTTCTGAGAAGCTCTGCTTCTGATGCGTTGCTTCTTGGCTCAACAACTTCTGATATATCAATATCACAATCTGCAAAATTATCAAACTGCTTTGGTTTTTCAGAACCAAGCTTATCATCAAACCTGATATTGATTGATTCTTCTACAATCAATGTTTTAGTATTGTATACTCTGTAGCCTTTTGAGCGTTCAAAATATCCAAGAAGGAAACATTTTTGAGCTTTGGAATCAAACTTACGAAGATGATCTTTAGTGTTCAGAATAAAGCATACACATCCAAAAGGATGGAAATATGAAATGTTGGGCTTTCTATTCTTCCACAATTCATAAGGAGTCTTATTTAGAATAGGTCTGATAGAGATTCTATTCTGAATATAGCATGCAGTGTTTATTGCTTCTGCCCAGAAATGCTTAGCCATATTGGTTTCATTGATCATGGTTCTGGCCATTTTTTGCAGAGTCCTATTCTTTCGTTCTACAACTCCATTTTGCTGTGGAGTTCTAGGACAAGAGAAATCATGGGCAATACCATTTTCTTTGAAGAATTCTTCAAAGGATCTGTTCTCAAATTCACCACCATGATCACTTCTGACCTTTATGATTTTACACTCTTTTTCAGATTGAATCTGAATGCAGAAATCAAAGAACACTGAATGAGACTCATCCTTGTGTTTCAAGAATTTTACCCATGTCCAGCGGCTATAATCATCTACGATGACTAATCCATATTTCTTCCCTCTGACAGATGCTGTTTTGACTGGGCCAAACAGATCAATGTGCAAGAGTTCTAATGGCCTTGAGGTAGAAACAACATTCTTGGACTTGAATGCAGGTTTGGAGAACTTGCCCTTCTGACATGCTTCACAAAGAGCATCTGATTTGAATTTCAGATTAGGGAGTCCTCTGACAAGATTCAGTTTGTTAATCTGAGAAATCTTTCTCAAACTAGCATGACCTAATCTTCTGTGCCAGACCCACTGCTCTTCAGAAACAGACATAAGACAAGTCACCTTCTGACTCATAAGATCTTGCAGATCTGTCTTATAAATGTTGTTCTTCCTCTTGCCTGTAAATAGGATTGAGCCATCCTTCTGATTTACAGCCTTGCAAGACTCTTGATTAAAGATCATATCATAACCATTGTCACTCAATTGACTGATAGATAAGAGGTTATGTGTTAATCCTTCTACAAGAAGTACATTAGAAATGGAAGGAGAGTTACCAGACTTTATAGTTCCAGAGCCAATTATCTTGCCCTTCTGATCTCCTCCAAACTTGACTTCTCCTCCAGACTTAAGCACCAGGTCTTGGAACATATACCTTCTTCCTGTCATGTGTCGTGAGCATCCAGAGTCCAGGTACCATGACATGTTGTGCTTTGTCCTTTTTGCAGTCAAGGATATCTGCAATAGGAATAATCTTATCCTTAGGTACCCACATCTTTTTGGGTCCTTTCTTGTTAGATTTTCTCAAGTTCTGATTGAACTTGGGTTTAACATTGTAAGCAATAGGAGGAACAGCATGATAATTCTTAATGTGAGTTCCATGATATTTCCTAGGTTGTGTCACATGCTTTTTGGTGTGTGTTATGTGAAAACTTTGAGCATGTGAAGTGTGCCTAATATCATGGGAGTGGCCATACTTGAACTGATCATACAATGGCTTGTATGTGAATTTCATTTCATCAACAGGTTCAAGTTTGTATGGGGTTTCACCCTCAAAACCAATGCCGACTCTTTTGTTTCCAGACACAGCATATATCATAGAAGCTAGCTGACTTCTGCCAATACTTCTAGATAAGAACTTCCTGAAACTTAAATCATATTCTTTCAGAATATGGTTTAGACTAGGAGTGGATTTTTCTGAATCAGAAGGAGATCCAACATTATTGGATAATTTTAAAAGTTTTTCTTTTAATTCAGAATTCTCCAACTCAAGCTTCTTTGTTTCAAATTCAAATAGCTTTTTCAGCTTTTTGTATTTGAGACTCATCCGAGACTTGAATTCCAGAAGTTCAGTTAGACCGGAAACTAACTCATCTCTAGTAAGTTCAGAAAATACCTCTTCAGAATCTGATTCTGATGTAGATTCTGATCCGTCATCTTCTGTCGCCATCAGCGCATAGTTAGCCTGCTCATCTTCAGAGTCTGAATCATCTTCTGACTCATCCCAGGTTGCCATAAGACCTTTCTTCTTATGAAACTTCTTCTTGGGATTTTCCTTCTGAAGATTTGGACATTCATTCTTGAAGTGTCCAGGCTCATTGCATTCATAGCACATGACCTTCTTCTTGTCAAATCTTCTGTCATCAGAAGATTCTCCACGTTCAAATTTCTTTGAACTTCTGAAGCCTCTGAACTTCCTTTGCTTGGTCTTCCAGAGTTGATTTAGCCTTCTGGAGATCAAGGACAGTTCATCTTCTTCTTCAGATTCTGATTCTTCAGGATCTTCTTCTCTAGTCTGAAAAGCGTTAGTGCATTTCTTGATATTGGATTTTAATGCAATAGACTTACCTTTCTTTTGAGGCTCATTTGCGTCCAGCTCTATTTCATGACTTCTCAAGGCACTGATAAGCTCTTCCAGAGAAACTTCATTCAGATTCTTTGCAATCTTGAATGCAGTCACCATAGGACCCCATCTTCTGGGTAAGCTTCTGATGATCTTCTTTACATGATCAGCCTTGGTGTATCCCTTGTCAAGAACTCTCAATCCAGCAGTAAGAGTTTGAAATCTTGAAAACATCTTTTCAATGTCTTCATCATCCTCCATCTTGAAGGCTTCATACTTCTGGATTAAAGCTAGAGCTTTAGTCTCCTTGACTTGAGCATTTCCTTCATGAGTCATTTTCAAGGACTCATATATGTCATAGGCCGTTTCCCTGTTAGATATCTTCTCATACTCAGCATGAGAGATAGCATTCAGCAAAACAGTTCTGCATTTATGATGATTCCTGAAAAGCTTCTTCTGATCATCATTCATTTCTTGCCTTGTCAGCTTTACGCCACTGGCATTTACTGGATGTTTGTAACCATCCATCAGAAGATCCCATAGATCACCATCTAGACCAAGAAAGTAACTTTCCAGTTTATCTTTCCAGTATTCAAAGTTTTCACCATCAAATACCGGCGGTCTAGTATAACCATTGTTACCGTTGTATTGCTCAGCAGAGCCAGATGTAGATGCAGGTGTAGATTTTTCAGATTCACCAGCCATCTTTTACTGAAGCGTTTTTCTCTTCCTGAATCTTTTCTAAACACGGTTAAGTGCTTGCACCTTAGAACCGGCGCTCTGATGCCAATTGAAGGATAGAAAAACACTTAGAAAGGGGGGGTTTGAATAAGTGTAGCTTTAAAAACTTGACAGATAAAAATAAATTGCACAGTTATTTTTATCCTGGTTCGTTGTTAACTAAACTACTCCAGTCCACCCCCGCAGAGATGATTTACCTCAACTGAGGATTTAATCCACTAATCGCACGGATTACAATGGTTCTCCACTTAGTCAGCAACTAAGTCTTCCAGAGTCTTCTGATCACACACTGATCACTCCAGGAACAACTGCTTAGATACCCTCTAAGACTTTTCTAGAGTATACTGATCCACACGATCACTCTAGTTACAACCTGCTTAGATAACCTCTAAGACTTCCTAGAGTATTCTGATCCACACGATCACTCTAGTTCCTTACAACTTAATGTAATCAATTCTAAGAGTATTACAATTGCTTCTTAAAAGCGATAATCACACACTGTGATATTTCTCTTAACGTTTAAGCTTAATCTCACTAATATATTACAACAGCAATGTAGTGAGCTTTGATGAAGATGAAGATTCTGAGCTTTGATTTGAACAGCGTTTCAGCAAGTTAATATGAGTTGTTTTGGTGCAGAATCGTTAACCTTGCTTCTCATCAGAACTTCATATTTATAGGCGTTGGAGAAGATGACCGTTGAGTGCATTTAATGCTTTGCGTGTTCCGTACAGCATCGCATTTAATGTTATACGCTTTTGTCAACTACCTCGAGCCTTGTTCACGCTGTGTCTACTGACGTAGCCTAGAATAGCTTTTAACGTTCCTTTTGTCAGTCAGCGTAGCTTGCCACTTGTACTTCCTTCTGATCTGATGTTTGTGAATACAACGTTTGAATATCATCAGAGTCAAACAGCTTGGTGCAAAGCATCTTCTGATCTTCTGACCTTGAAGTGCTTCTGAGCGTGATACCATCAGAACTTCAGTGCTTCTGTTCTCTTGTTCTTCTGATGCTTCCATAGACCCATGTTCTGATTCTGCTTCGACCATCTTCTGATGTCTTGCCAGACCATGTTCTGATGTTGCATGCTGAACCCTTGAGACAAAGCTTCTGAGCGCTGAATTATGCATACTCTTTATATATTTCCTGAAAAGGAAATTGCATTGGATTAGAGTACCATATTATCTTAAGCAAAATTCATATTATTGTTATCATCAAAACTAAGATAATTGATCAGAACAAATCTTGTTCTAACAGATGTCAATCAAAAGCCAATGATGCTTCATCAATCATCAAGCAAGGCAGTCAATATCTTTCAAAGAAAAATGAAATGAAAAAACATATATACAAAGAAAAGCCTGCTAAGTCAAAAATCAAAAGATGACTTAGGCAAAAATCAAGGCATCCCGCTGACTGCAATCTCAAAATAGACAGTTCAGGCAAAAGTTAGGGATATCAAAAAGATGAAAAAGAGAAGTCAATAAATTCCGGAACAACACAACGTTGTGACTACCAAAAAGAAGAAGTGACTGTCATCTCAAAAATTCTCTCTGCTTATGAACCATCATCATTATCAAAGGTGAAAATCCAAAAGTCTCTTGGAACCTGAATGCACAAGTTGAATTAACTGAGATTAGGACTGAAGATCATCATGAAGAGGGGTGGGTACAATCAAATTTTGAGCCATTATCCTTTGTTTCTTAAACCGTGAACCAAGCCACGTTACAACCCTTGAAAGTCCTAATTGAAGCATGGTTAGTTCGAAAGCATGCTGTAACCAAAAGGTATCCTGACTCCTTAAGGTTTATCACAAACGCTGAGTTGATGTTTCGTTTTTACAAAAATCATGTTTTTATAAATATCACTCTTTTACATCTCCTGTTTTAATGTTTTCAAAAACTCAAGACAAACGTATGCATTGCATCTCATGAATTCATTATTAAACAAATTCTGCTACATAATTTCAAATGTTAGCATTAGAAAGAACTTGCACAGGGTACAACTAATGACTAAAAGTTATCCCGACAAACAAGATTACTCCGAGAAGCAATGTCTCTACGTATACAAGGGGGCATGGCACGTCCTGCCCAATCAATCTGGGGCAATCAAGTCAAGATTCCGAGAATCTCTCAAGGGGCATACACCCAAATGGGTCAGAAACCATCACTCGATCAGTCAAGGGCACGCATCCAAAAAGATCTGAAGCTATTTCCCAATTAGCATGGGACATTGTCCTGGGCCTATGACTACTAGGGGCATGTCGCCCAGGGTGCGCATCTCACAAATTCCTCGCAAGGCAAATCTTCCCAAAGTTCCTACTAACTGGGGCAAGTCTAGGCAAGTCCAATTTGATATCTTGATCAACACTCATTGGGGTGTCCCAATCAACACAAATCCAGGAATGACACCTATTACAATCACTGGGGGCAACTTTCAAGACACCCACATCTCCCCACAGAGCCAGGTTCACAAAACCACATCCCCGCAGAGTAATCATTAAGAAGACATCTTCAAATACTCTCGTCCAACAAGAGATATAGATCCCCAACAGAGATTACATCTTCAATACTATCATCTCTCCAACACTTTGCTCTTCTCCAAACATGGTTTACTAATATCTCTCATCCTCAGTCAGGGTACATCAAGATTCTGATCATCCCCAAGCAGAAATCATAAATCCCCAGCTAAGCATCTTCAAGAAGAGATCAAAACATCAAGCTCTCAATGACATAGAAATGTATCTTCTCAATCAGACGATTCTAGCCACACAAGTCATAAAACATATATCACAAGTCATAAACAAACATAAACATATATCATAAGTCATAAACACATTCATACATCACATACATATTCCTCATTTATTTTGAGAAGCATATAACTCACGCATCATGGCATTGCATGAAAAACTAACAATGTTTGACAGGTACATTACAAAGATTCGAATCTTATTCAAAGTAAACGCCTGACGCATGGCATTCCAGACATCTACGGATGCAATTTGGATAAGTCTAACGCACGACTCATCCATCGACCTAACGCACGGTCTTCCAGACATCTGAGGATGCAATCGGGGTTAGTCTAACGCACGACTCATTCCTTCAACCTGACGCACGGTTTTCCAGACATCTGAGGATGCAATTGAGAATAGTCTAACGTACGATCTATTCTTCGACCTAACGCACGGTCTTCCAGACATCTACGGATGCAAATTGGGTAGTCTAACGTACGGCTTATCCATCAACCTAACGCACGGTCTTCCAGACATCTGAGGATGCAATCGGGGTTAGTCTAACGCACGACTCATTCCTTCAACCTGACGCACGGTTTTCCAGACATCTGAGGATGCAATTGAGAGTAGTCTAACGTACGATCTATTCTTCGACCTAACGCACGGTCTTCCAGACATCTACGGATGCAAATTGGGTAGTCTAACGTACGACTTATCCATCAACCTAACGCACGGTTTTCCAGACATCTGAGGATGCAATCAAGATTAGTCTAACGTACGGCTTATCTTCAGCCTAACGCACGGTTTTCCAGACATCTGCGGATGAAAACAGTCTAACATATGACACATTCTAACTCTCAAGCTTATCAAGTCAGATGGCATCTTTAAGCCCATCTCCGACAAAAGTCCCTATTTCAGCTAGGGCAAATTTCTTGGTATTCTAGTGTTCAATCATCTTCCACCTTCAGATACCGACTGGCATACAAACCACTCTACATCTTCAGGTTTAAGATAATTGAACAGGGGCAGCTGTCATACCCCAAAATTTGCCCACATTATTTCTCCTATTCAAGTTTCAAATCCATATGCAAAACTCCTAGACAAATTCTCCTATACAAAGACTCTGAACTAGGGTTTGATAAATTTAAAAGGAAATCACTGAATCAATGGCTCCAAGGCATCTCATATGGCTCAACATATCCCACTTTACCTCCATGACAAGTATCAAGGCCTATCTCAAAGTTTTGGTCATTCAAAAGCTCAGAAGGTCAACAGTCGACTGTTTAACCTAAAAAGTCAACTGTGGTCAAAGTAAAGTCAAAACTCCTGATTTTTCGCCAAGATCCTCATATTGAATTATCATTCACCATTTGATCAAGAATTGATCATGGTTCATCAAGGAAAGATCAGAAATCAACAAATCAAAAAGTTTCTAAATTAGGGTTTTTACCTAAAAGTCAACCGAACTTTGACCAGCCATAACTTCCACATGGAACATCAGAAATTTTCCATCCAAAGCTCAATTTGAAGGAAATTGAATTCTCTACAATTCTGTCTCTCACAAGCCAAGTCTAAAAATGCACCATTTGGGAGATATGAGTCAAAACATTACAGGTCCTTCTAAAGGATCGCAAAAAAGTCATTTTTTCTCAAAGCTCATAACTTGAAAATGGTAGATTCAATTGAGATGAAACCAAAAGGAGATTTTAAAGGACTCTTTAAGCTTTCCAAAAAGTCCTAGAACACTTTCATATGATAAAAATTGAGAGAGTTATGAATGACAGAAGTTGGGTAATTTTTGGAAAAGGCACAAAAGGCTAAGTGAAGAATTTTGTGATGGGCCATGGATTATGGATTACCCACGTGATTTTAAGAACAAAAGAGCCCAAAGACTATTTGGATTATATTCTATGGTTTTATTTTATTTTTATTTGGATTTATTCATATAAATTCAATATTAAATCAAATAAACCAAATAAAATCTAAATCAATTCAAATAAAATCATGGGAAATTCTTATTAACCAAATCAAGACCAAATTCATCCAAAAGAAACGTGAAAAAGTTTAGAAAATAGAATTGAGCCATAATTGGAAATATTTTATACAAAATCAAATCAAATTTTTTCTTCAAATCAAATTGATTCCTTCCAATTCTATTGACCTAATTTATCCCATTATATATTCACAACAATACTCAGCAATAGGGGACGATAAGGAGAGCTAGAGAGAACTAGGGTTTACCCTTCAAAATTTCAAGACAAAAGTTGCACCATCGGTTTTAGAGTCGCAGCCCCTCTCAAGAGTATCCCTGAGGTATCATAAAGTAAATCCAGGGCACAAGTGGGGTGTGCGTTCGTTCTCATAGATGCAGTGGGTTTTGGACTAAAGCGACCCCATATTCAGATTCAGGGAGTGATTTTGTGTGGATCTGGGCCTTTATACCGATTGCTTAACGCTGTTCTATGAGTTTCATGTGTGCAGAATTTTTCCTACGAAAACGTAGCTTTTCCGCAGGTAAAAGCGCAACTGTTCCGGAAGCTAAATCCGCAGGTACCTATGTAGAAGATGATGAATAGTCTTCTTGAACCAGTCTCGTACAAGTGGCACTGAATCAATGGCCAGTCAACCACCCAACTTCCCTCCGCGCGCGTGTCGTCCTTCCATTTGTTGGTCAAAAATTTCAACTTCCTCTCTCCAATAACTACTGGCCGAACGTGAACACAGGGGGGCCCACCTGACTTTTTCTTTTGACTTATTTGATCTCTTTCATTGTTTTATATTAATTGCTTTTAAGGTAATAGAGTAACATATATCATTTGCAGAACAAGTGGTAAAGGAAAGTGGAAGGTACCTATAGTGACCGGGGTTCGATTACAACCTGGGCCAGTTATTTTTAATAAACACTCACGTACAAATCCCATGCATCCGATCCACGCGAGCTTGTGATGCGCCCCTCCTTCGTCTACCATCAGATACACACATGGATTGATCCAACGTCACCAGGCGTGCTCCCTCACCACTGGATGTACAAGAGGACTAATCTAATGGCTCAGAAAACGAGAGCTCACGATGGACCCTCGATACTTCCCCACACTGGATCAAGAACGTTGCTGGGTTGGTTATTGGGCTGGGCTCGTTGCTGTTCAAACTCCTCTGTTCCAAACTACACCCCCAGGTTTTATTTACTTTCATTTATTTCTTTAAAATAACTAATTTAGTTTTTTAACATAGTTTTTTTAGTTCTTTTCATAAAAGTCTTAAAAACCTTTTTTACAATAATTTTAATAATTTCAGATTAATAATTTAATTTAATTTAATTTAGGTTTTTAGTTTAGAATAATCAACTTAACTTTAGATTTAATCATAATTTAATCTTTAGACTTAGGTTTATAAAAATTAGTATTTTTAGGCTAACGAGAATAAATTAATTTTAGGCTAATTATTTTTTAATAATAATAATAATTAATTTTAGGTTAATAACTAATTTTAGGTTTATAATTTAATTTAGGTTTAATAAAATTATAAAATTTAGGCTTAGGCTAATTTAATCAAATTAGGGTTTTCAGATCAATAATTAAACTTTAGTCTGATTTTAGGTTTCTTCACTTATCTTTGCCCTTAACCCTATTTTGGTAGGTGTTGTCCGTCAACTAAGATTTTACCCTTAGTTTTTTAGCCACAAGGGTTTAGGCTTACCCTTTTGTAATCAAATTGAATTTTCTATCAAAGCGCGATTTCTCTTCTCATCTCATGCTCTGTGATTGTCGCATGCCTTTTTAAATTATTTGCCTTTATTTTAATTTCGCCTTTAATTAATTATGACGTTTATTTAATTATTTAATTAATTTCTGTCATTTAAATTCTAGAAGGTGTATAGGTTGCTCATTCAATTTTTGATGTAATAGTAATTAGGGCCTTTATACTTTCCGCATTTTATTTTTTGCACATTATAATTGCTATTTTATTATTTGTACATTAACTGCGTGGTTAGTAAAATAGGGAGTGGCAAGATAATTAAATTGAACGGTAGCTCACTAACTCAAGATAAATACTCGAATCTAACTCACCTGATTGTTGCACACACCCACCTTTAGGGTACCTCTCTTGTTGCCTGTTGCCTTCAACTTCGATCAAAAATAGTCAAGTCCCTCGGATATAGGGATACCTTAGCTTGCTGCCTTCGATCCAAAAATCACCACGTCCCTCCGATAAAAGATCATAGTCCCTTCGAGTTGCCTACGATAAATATGATCTCGTCCCTCAATTAGTTGGTGATAGTCCCTTCGAATGCTAAGGTATCCTTACTGTTGCCTAAGTGACTATTATATCCTTCCCTTAGACTACCTGCCCTCTTTATGGTAGGGATAGTCTTATGGAGAACGATATTCTCGATGACCCTTCGATGACCCGCACATCCAATTGAAAGACTTCCTGCCCTTTCATGGTATGGATAGACCCTTTCAAACGAAAGACTTAAAGAATAAGAAAAACAACGTAGGATAGGTAGCTATTAATTGCTTGCTCACAATTCAAAAATTCAAAATACTTTTCACACCTCCTTTTCAAATACTTTCAAACAAGGCTACGCTTATTTACAAGCTAAAGTCCTTAACGAAATCTTTCACTATTCACACACGACACTTCAAACTTTTTAAGCAAACAAGTGAGCTAAGCAATTAAGAGCCCATGGACAACCATGGATGCAAAGGGTGCCTTACACCTTCCCTTTGTATAACCTACCCCCCGAACTCAAAATCTTTCAAAGGTCTTTCCTGTTCTTTTTGCCTTTCCAATTGGATAAAATAAAAGTCGGTGGCGACTCTTGCTCACCGCAACATTGTTGCTTATAAAAATAAAAGTCAGTTCACCGAGTTACAGAACTGGCGACTCTGCTGGGGATTTTTCGATTAAAAGAGGGGTTACCTTAAAAGCTTAGGATTCACTTAATTGTATTCTATTGTTTGCTTTGTTTGTTTTATTTTTCAGGGGCGTTTTGGGAAAATTGAAGGACGAATCCTATTCCCGGATTCAAGAACACCTAAGATTAGGAGCGGCATAGTCATGGAGACCCCCCTTGTGCATGCTTGGGGTTGGTCAAAATGAAGTTCGCACTTGAGTTAGGCCTCCACTGGTTATTGTGTACCTCTTTTGCATGAGAGAGGTTTATGCATGTATCTTTGGGTGCGTCGGAGCTCAAGGACCTTTAGTCACCTTTAACCCATCTTAACTTTTAGGAACGTAGTGGGGGGCTATTCTTGGTGCATGCCAAGTTATGGTCGCTACCCGATACTACAGCTCTGATAGGTTTCTTCCTAAAGTATCATTGCGTGGTATGCATGTACCATGTTCGAGGGTGCTTTAGAGGGGGCTGACAATTCTGAGTCACTTGGTAGAACCCGTTGCTGAAATCTCCTTATCCATAGAAATACCCTTGGGAAGGACACCTGATCAGACTTCATGCAAGCCTTAAGCCAAAAATTGTGTGACTTGTGTGACTTGTTTGTGTTTACTACTAACCTTTGCTTCCTTGCAGGTTTTGTTGAAGGGCCTTTTTGCCCTCACTATTCCACGTTGTGCCTAATGAGCTGAATTCGCATAACACACTAACCTTTGTTTCCTTGTAGGTTTTGTTAAAGGAATTTTTTGCCCTTCCTATCCCACGCTGTGCTTAATGCATTGCACTCGCATAACATCATGACATCATAACATAGCATGTTAACTAACCCTTTCAAGGATCTTAGAGATTTAGGGCGCACAATTTCAGGTACCCTTATCAAGGATTAAATTCCTATCAAGGGGCAAGAGGATTTATTTTCCTCTGGCCACATACCTTCCAATTCAGAGACTTAGTACCTATCAAGGGGCAAGAGGATTTATTCAGAAGTATCCCTAATCAGAGGCGATGACCCACTCGATATGGTGAGCTTGATTCTCAAAGAAGGACATTCAAAGACAAAGACCAAGATTCTTCAGACGAAGAGGCAACCAGTCATTTCCTAATGTCGCAAACTAAATTTCCTAACGATCCTTGAAAACATTACATATACATTCATAAACATTGCATAACAGGTTTCCGCAATAGGTTCCTTTTCTCTCTCGCTGTTTATTTCAGCACAAATGGATCTCGAGCAATCAGCCTAAAATCTTCAGGCTCAGAACATCCGATCCCAAGCTTTGATTCTGAACTCAGTCAAGGGGCAATAAAAACTGAAGGCACTCCTACTCCTGGGTACAATTACAATGCGAGATGTGCTTATTATTCGAATAACCCTGATCATGATGTAAAGAATTGTAGACCGTCGAAGCATATGATTCAAAATTTGATTTACAACAAGATCATTGATTTTAACTCACCCGAGGAGCCTCATACGGCTGATACTGCAAAGACTGTGATGAAAGTAAACAATCTAATGGGCATCTCTGAATCTCTACACCAATTCCACAACAACGACGCAAGCCAGATGCACCTAAGCGTCAATTCACCAAAGTCAATATGTCATTGGCTCGAGCATTATAAACATATGTTGAAGATCAGATTGATTACTCTGAGGGATGCTCCTAAGAACTCTAAAACCTCTGGCTATAAACTCAATGCGAGGTGCGCGTACCATTCCAACATTCCTGGACATTACAAAAAAACAATTGCTGGACATTGAGGAATAAGATTCAAGATCTAATCGATAACGGGGAAATCAAATTCAACCCTCCTGAAAACTCCTGGGATGATCATTGCTCCTATGCCTAGTCATGACAAGACTGACTGACGTCTAGACGGACAAACTTTTGGATCATTAGATCTACTTTCATTTGCAAGTTTCTTTTCTGTTTGTTAAACATTTGAATCATGATAGACATTATCTGTATTAATAATCATCATCAGTGCATTGCATATATTTGTCTTGAATAAATTATTTCGTTATCACTCATTTTAAATTATGTTTTTACTTTGCATATGCTTTGTGATACTCGACTCCTGCTAAAGCTGTATGCCTTTTGAGGGAGGATGACGAAAACGATACCACAAACTCATACAGTATGCTTTTGAACAGACTATGCTGACGATGTACAGGCATTGTTTCAATTCCCAAACAGTGGAGATATAAGGATGATAATCCCTTGTCAACCCCTTTGAGCCTTCGAAGCAGGAGTTTCTTTCTGTACGAAAAAACCCGCATTTTTAACCTGGGGCAGGGTAGTTCTCAGTTAATTTGGCAGTGCATTCTATTTTAAGAGAATCACTTTGTACACCTTTCAACAAAGGTTTCAATCACAAGCGTTCATCCGCACACCTCAAAGAAGTGTTGGAGATGTCAATCAAAAGCCAATGATGCTTCATCAATCATCAAGCAAGGCAGTCAATATCTTTCAAAGAAAAATGAAATGAAAAAACATATATACAAAGAAAAGCCTGCTAAGTCAAAAATCAAAAGATGACTTAGGCAAAAATCAAGGCATCCCGCTGACTGCAATCTCAAAATAGACAGTTCAGGCAAAAGTTAGGGATATCAAAAAGATGAAAAAGAGAAGTCAATAAATTCCGGAACAACACAACGTTGTGACTACCAAAAAGAAGAAGTGACTGTCATCTCAAAAATTCTCTCTGCTTATGAACCATCATCATTATCAAAGGTGAAAATCCAAAAGTCTCTTGGAACCTGAATGCACAAGTTGAATTAACTGAGATTAGGACTGAAGATCATCATGAAGAGGGGTGGGTACAATCAAATTTTGAGCCATTATCCTTTGTTTCTTAAACCGTGAACCAAGCCACGTTACAACCCTTGAAAGTCCTAATTGAAGCATGGTTAGTTCGAAAGCATGCTGTAACCAAAAGGTATCCTGACTCCTTAAGGTTTATCACAAACGCTGAGTTGATGTTTCGTTTTTACAAAAATCATGTTTTTATAAATATCACTCTTTTACATCTCCTGTTTTAATGTTTTCAAAAACTCAAGACAAACGTATGCATTGCATCTCATGAATTCATTATTAAACAAATTCTGCTACATAATTTCAAATGTTAGCATTAGAAAGAACTTGCACAGGGTACAACTAATGACTAAAAGTTATCCCGACAAACAAGATTACTCCGAGAAGCAATGTCTCTACGTATACAAGGGGGCATGGCACGTCCTGCCCAATCAATCTGGGGCAATCAAGTCAAGATTCCGAGAATCTCTCAAGGGGCATACACCCAAATGGGTCAGAAACCATCACTCGATCAGTCAAGGGCACGCATCCAAAAAGATCTGAAGCTATTTCCCAATTAGCATGGGACATTGTCCTGGGCCTATGACTACTAGGGGCATGTCGCCCAGGGTGCGCATCTCACAAATTCCTCGCAAGGCAAATCTTCCCAAAGTTCCTACTAACTGGGGCAAGTCTAGGCAAGTCCAATTTGATATCTTGATCAACACTCATTGGGGTGTCCCAATCAACACAAATCCAGGAATGACACCTATTACAATCACTGGGGGCAACTTTCAAGACACCCACATCTCCCCACAGAGCCAGGTTCACAAAACCACATCCCCGCAGAGTAATCATTAAGAAGACATCTTCAAATACTCTCGTCCAACAAGAGATATAGATCCCCAACAGAGATTACATCTTCAATACTATCATCTCTCCAACACTTTGCTCTTCTCCAAACATGGTTTACTAATATCTCTCATCCTCAGTCAGGGTACATCAAGATTCTGATCATCCCCAAGCAGAAATCATAAATCCCCAGCTAAGCATCTTCAAGAAGAGATCAAAACATCAAGCTCTCAATGACATAGAAATGTATCTTCTCAATCAGACGATTCTAGCCACACAAGTCATAAAACATATATCACAAGTCATAAACAAACATAAACATATATCATAAGTCATAAACACATTCATACATCACATACATATTCCTCATTTATTTTGAGAAGCATATAACTCACGCATCATGGCATTGCATGAAAAACTAACAATGTTTGACAGGTACATTACAAAGATTCGAATCTTATTCAAAGTAAACGCCTGACGCATGGCATTCCAGACATCTACGGATGCAATTTGGATAAGTCTAACGCACGACTCATCCATCGACCTAACGCACGGTCTTCCAGACATCTGAGGATGCAATCGGGGTTAGTCTAACGCACGACTCATTCCTTCAACCTGACGCACGGTTTTCCAGACATCTGAGGATGCAATTGAGAATAGTCTAACGTACGATCTATTCTTCGACCTAACGCACGGTCTTCCAGACATCTACGGATGCAAATTGGGTAGTCTAACGTACGGCTTATCCATCAACCTAACGCACGGTCTTCCAGACATCTGAGGATGCAATCGGGGTTAGTCTAACGCACGACTCATTCCTTCAACCTGACGCACGGTTTTCCAGACATCTGAGGATGCAATTGAGAGTAGTCTAACGTACGATCTATTCTTCGACCTAACGCACGGTCTTCCAGACATCTACGGATGCAAATTGGGTAGTCTAACGTACGACTTATCCATCAACCTAACGCACGGTTTTCCAGACATCTGAGGATGCAATCAAGATTAGTCTAACGTACGGCTTATCTTCAGCCTAACGCACGGTTTTCCAGACATCTGCGGATGAAAACAGTCTAACATATGACACATTCTAACTCTCAAGCTTATCAAGTCAGATGGCATCTTTAAGCCCATCTCCGACAAAAGTCCCTATTTCAGCTAGGGCAAATTTCTTGGTATTCTAGTGTTCAATCATCTTCCACCTTCAGATACCGACTGGCATACAAACCACTCTACATCTTCAGGTTTAAGATAATTGAACAGGGGCAGCTGTCATACCCCAAAATTTGCCCACATTATTTCTCCTATTCAAGTTTCAAATCCATATGCAAAACTCCTAGACAAATTCTCCTATACAAAGACTCTGAACTAGGGTTTGATAAATTTAAAAGGAAATCACTGAATCAATGGCTCCAAGGCATCTCATATGGCTCAACATATCCCACTTTACCTCCATGACAAGTATCAAGGCCTATCTCAAAGTTTTGGTCATTCAAAAGCTCATAAGGTCAACAGTCGACTGTTTAACCTAAAAAGTCAATTGTGGTCAAAGTAAAGTCAAAACTCCTGATTTTTCGCCAAGATCCTCATATTGAATTATCATTCACCATTTGATCAAGAATTGATCATGGTTCATCAAGGAAAGATCAGAAATCAACAAATAAAAAAGTTTCTAAATTAGGGTTTTTACCTAAAAGTCAACCGAACTTTGACCAGCCATAACTTCCACATGGAACATCAGAAATTTTCCATCCAAAGCTCAATTTGAAGGAAATTGAATTCTCTACAATTCTGTCTCTCACAAGCCAAGTCTAAAAATGCACCATTTGGGAGATATGAGTCAAAACATTACAGGTCCTTCTAAAGGATCGCAAAATAGTCATTTTTTCTCAAAGCTCATAACTTGAAAATGGTAGATTCAATTGAGATGAAACCAAAAGGAGATTTTAAAGGACTCTTTAAGCTTTCCAAAAAGTCCTAGAACACTTTCATATGATAAAAATTGAGAGAGTTATGAATGACAGAAGTTGGGTAATTTTTGGAAAAGGCACAAAAGGCTAAGTGAAGAATTTTGTGATGGGCCATGGATTATGGATTACCCACGTGATTTTAAGAACAAAATGAGCCCAAAGACTATTTGGATTATATTCTATGGTTTTATTTTATTTTTATTTGGATTTATTCATATAAATTCAATATTAAATCAAATAAACCAAATAAAATCTAAATCAATTCAAATAAAATCATGGGAAATTCTTATTAACCAAATCAAGACCAAATTCATCCAAAAGAAACGTGAAAAAGTTTGGAAAATAGAATTGAGCCATAATTGGAAATATTTTATACAAAATCAAATCAAATTTTTTCTTCAAATCAAATTGATTCCTTCCAATTCTATTGACCTAATTTATCCCATTATATATTCACAACAATACTCAGCAATAGGGGACGATAAGGAGAGCTAGAGAGAACTAGGGTTTACCCTTCAAAATTTCAAGACAAAAGTTGCACCATCGGTTTTAGAGTCGCAGCCCCTCTCAAGAGTTTTCAAGCACTTCATCGTATCCCTGAGGTATCATAAAGTAAATCCAGGGCACAAGTGGGGTGTGCGTTCGTTCTCATAGATGCAGTGGGTTTTGGACTAAAGCGACCCCATATTCAGATTCAGGGAGTGATTTTGTGTGGATCTGGGCCTTTATACCGATTGCTTAACGCTGTTCTATGAGTTTCATGTGTGCAGAATTTTTCCTACGAAAACGTAGCTTTTCCGCAGGTAAAAGCGCAACTGTTTCGGAAGCTAAATCCGCAGGTACCTATGTAGAAGATGATGAATAGTCTTCTTGAACCAGTCTCGTACAAGTGGCACTGAATCAATGGCCAGTCAACCACCCAACTTCCCTCCGCGCGCATGTCGTCCTTCCATTTGTTGGTCAAAAATTTCAACTTCCTCTCTCCAATAACTACTGGCCGAACGTGAACACAGGGGGGCCCACCTGACTTTTTCTTTTGACTTATTTGATCTCTTTCATTGTTTTATATTAATTGCTTTTAAGGTAATAGAGTAACATATATCATTTGCAGAACAAGTGGTAAAGGAAAGTGGAAGGTACCTATAGTGACCGGGGTTCGATTACAACCTGGGCCAGTTATTTTTAATAAACACTCACGTACAAATCCCATGCATCCGATCCACGCGAGCTTGTGATGCGCCCCTCCTTCGTCTACCATCAGATACACACATGGATTGATCCAACGTCTCCAGGCGTGCTGTAACACCCTTCTAAACCCCCGCGGAAAATAGAATAATATTCAGAGTAAACATGAAATACAAGGATGTCACAACTTCTTTAACAGAAAAATACCATAGTCATTTGTCATGCTACACGAGGAACCACTTAACATAATTACAATTCATGTTCAACACAGCGGACAATAATCCATAACATTGCATATTCATTATCCATGCAAGTTATTATAAAACAATCATAAAACAACAAGACCGACATAATCATTCGTCTCTAAACTATCGTTCCCCAGTGTTACAATCAGAGCATGACTCGACACGAACTACGGGCTAGCTTACAAGCTATCTTCACCCAATCAAGACGCCGCTACATCCTTAATCTGAAATCATCAAAGTAAGGGTGAGTTTCATTCGAATTAATAAGCATTATGCAATCATAAGCAATAAAATCTCATAGTAATTATCATCCACTCAATCATACATATAATCGGAATTATTACAACAAGCAAGCATCATCCAACAATATTGGCCATCGGCCCACAACTCATCAATTTCATCAAGGATCAAGTCATATTAACATCATCTTCTCAACACATCAATCATGTAAACACACCAAGGCATAACACTGGATCTCATCCAATCATGTTATCACCAATGCATATGATGCAACTGACACTATGCATGTGGTACCAAAATTCGTGAATCATATCACAGGACTTCTCTCTTTGATACTGCCCTCTAGTCGCTCACACCCCACATGGGCACACGACTACTGCCTCATCGCTCACACCCCACATGGGCACACGATGACTTCCCGCTAATCTCCACACAATGGGAATTAGCCTTCCAATGCAAATGATTTATGAATAATGCACACATGACACATACTTACATCTTCATACATCATCATCATTCCGATGCTTAACATCGCTTAACACCTCTTATCAATAAGGTCACAACAAGTATGTACATGTATAAGCATCATTCAATCATTCACATTCATACATCACATCATCACAATTAACATACACATCATATTAATGTTAATTGCCACCATAGCCAACATATTAATATTAACAACATATTAATATTCACAATCATCAATCATCATCATCATACATATACAATCATTCACATATGTACACTACATCCTCACAATTAACATACACATCATATTAATGATAATTGCCACCATAACCAACATATTAATATTAACAATATATTAATATTCACAATCACCAATCATCACCACGATCAAACATCGTTATATCCATCATCATTGCACACAATGTAACAAATTGTCAAAGCAACCCAACAACATAATCACAAAACATATATCATCTACGACATGTTATATACTAACATCACTCAATGGATATCACAATCTCATCACCAACACAAATACATGCATCAATAGTCATATATATAAGCACATATACATATACTATCTTTCAATTCGTTAATAATTAAATCGAGTTTAAAAGTAAAGTTGGCTATTGCCTATTTTATCAATTCATCAGATAAAGCATCTCATTAGCTTCGCAACGCCCAAAACGGCACATAAATCGGATACTCAGATCAAAAGTTATGAGTTTTCAAAGATAAAACATTTTTAGAAAAAGTGCTGCAGGAACCGGGTTGTCCCTACGTGGGAACCGGTTCCTGGCTGTATCCAAAATCACGTCTCTGATTTTTACTATGGGGAACCGGGTTGTCCCTACATGGGAACCGGTTCCCAGCTGCCCAGAATCCATAATTCTCTGTTTTTACAAGGGGGAACCGGTTCGTCCCACATGGGAACCGGTTCCTACGTACCTGCACAGCCAAAATCAACATTTTGACAGCTTTTACCCTATCCCATAACCCCAATTTCAGGTACATACGAACATACACACAATTATCATTGATTTTCACACAATTACACATTTCAAACAAGTTATTGACATGTATTAACATCATATATCACAAGTATCAACAAAATCATGTCAATTCATACAGGATTATCAAAACCTAACAAATTCCCAACCCGACACGTACGATTGAACTGGACCACAATCCTAATCAATCATACTACCTACAATCACATAAGGAATACTAACCCGAAGAATCCCCCCTTACCTCAGAGTCGAAACTTCGAAGGTTCTCTTCCCCTTTGGCTCTTCTCACTTTCACGTGTTCTCCTTTCTTCAGACTCAGTTCCTGCTTCTGCTTCCTCTTTTTCCCAAATTCCTTATTTTATGAAAATAAAATAAAATATTATAATGGGCTTGCTTAGTCAACACCCCCTCTTCTGCTAATCACCACTCTAGGCCCAAATGCCAATATCTCATCATTTTCCATATAATTCAACCAAATACCAAAATAATTCTAATTAATAATTTAATTTCCAATTAAATTAAAATTAGAAAATATGGGGTGTTACAACTCTCCCCCACTAAAATAGTTTTCGTCCTCGAAAACATACTTCCAGTGTATAGTTCCAAATAGAAGTCCTCCATCTGACTCTCCTATTCTCAATTAACACTTTCTTAGTCGAACCTCCAAGTTCATCTGACATAACCAACATAAGCATGTCTCATGCATTCAATTCAGTTCTTACGTTGCATTTGACCATTTCCAAGGTATACCACTCGCTATAGCTCCAACGGTTAACAGCAATGAAACTTCGAGGTGTGATCCATACAATACACTCAATAACTGAATAATACAATTACACAATCCATGGTATGTTCACAACTGATCAACACTGTAGTAATGGATTCCATTTACCCATGTACTAACCTTAGGCACACTCTTCCAATTGAGCGATAAAGTAATACTTACATTCTTTACCAACTGCTTCCTTCAAGAACCCCATACTCATATTTCTATACCATTGAATTCCAATTGTCTGGCCCCTCTTAGGTCACACCAGAATTACTCAATACGCTACATTCTGTCATTGCAACCATCATTATCAATTAGACTTCTAGGTTATACCCAACTCTGGCCCTCTTTACTCATTCGTTCAAGAATCATTCTTTACCATCCATGGTTCTAACTCACCACTCGTCAATACTTACTCGCACTCAAAAACAATTCCTGATTTACTTCACCTATTAAAAACATTCCCACTATCAGAACAAGCACACATCAGTAGTTATAATTACATAGCTCATCATCCTCAATATACCATTGCTTACAAGATAGCTCAACTGAGTCCCACTCTCCACTAAGAATCAAATCAACTTCGTCCTTCGTAGAGTATAATCCCTCATTACATTCATAAATTTACATAACACCTTACAACAATACAAAATTATTATGGTATTACATAGTGTCAACTCGTTGTCTTAACTTCTCCGAACACATACTCCTTAACTACATTCAACCATAATAGGATATCCATCATCTCGGCAATTATTCAAAAGGGTTCTAATCCTTTGGCACGACATCCTTATGTCTACGAGATTCCAAATCCAACCTATAGATAAACACATATTCTTTATGTAGGATTCCGACATATTAATTCCTCACTGCTCACGAGTAGTACTCATAACACCACTCTACATCATACTTTCGCTGTACGACTACGATTACTCGTCTTAAGTCACCGTCCAATGCTTTGCACTCCTTCATATTCAATCCCTCATAGGTTCCCACAATATGGTGAGTGGTTGTTCTCACATCTCAGCATTCATCACATCTTATACCATTAAGGTAACAAGCAATCTTATACCATCTATATAATTCCGCCTATTATCAACAAGAGATTAAGGGTGATCAAGTCCTCAATTTGTCAATAGATAGCCGACAATCATATTTAAGCATAAACCGTTGTTACTACATAATAGTGTCTTTTCCGAGTTTGCACCCAAACTCATTAACATTGTCATAGTCTAATAATTCTCTATGGTGTCCTTCTTCTAGAATATTCCTTTTTAGCTCGGTAACATCTGGAACACAACTGCGACTTCTAGACCTCATTACACCATCCTCGTCAATTCTGAATTCACCGTCTTTACCTTGGTAATTCAAGGTCGACTTATCGATCAACTTAACATCAGCTTTCTGACTTTCTCTAATCTCGTTAAGAACACCATTTCTCTAAATTGTTCAATTAAATCCAACTCTTTCACCATCAGCATCGACATTTTTAGAGGTTCCCTACTCAGTGCATTGGCACAACATTTTTCCTCACCAAGATGGTAATCCAAAAACTCTAACCATTTCTATTGCTTCACATTAAGCCCTTGCTGATCAAAGGGGTACTCCAGACTCTTATGATCACTAAACACTTCGAATCTCGAACCATACAAATAACGTCACCGCAACTTCAAACAAACCATGGCTGCCAATTCTAAATCATGAGTCAGATAATTCCTTTCCGGCGCTTTCAATCATCCTGACGCATAAGTTACTACTTACTGATTTTACATCAATACACCATCCAAACCCATCAACGACGCATCACAATATACCACAAATGGTTCCAAAGTCTATTTTACTTTTTCTACTGATTCCCTCATCACTCAATTCCATTAATACTTAAATCATCTTTATCATCTTATTCATCAACGACATATTCTACTCGACTTCGTTCCGAACAATCGCGGTAATAAGCATTCCTATTTCAACACTGGTCTAGGCCTCTTTATACAACATCGTAATATCTCCTCATAGGACCACTCTATGGTATTTGTAACTCTTCCACAATGTAGAACATAATCTCTCCTCTTCATGGGTTCAAACGGTACATTAATCCGACACTCGGAGCTCAAGACATGTATGTTTCCAACCGTTACCCAAGATACAATACCGATACCATGCAACGAAACTCTATACGACATCTCCAAAACTTCTCAATTGGTACATTTAAACTCTAAGATTGCTTCTCAACAAGCCTCCTCAATTATTCTTTTATTCTGTTTAACTCTGACACTGACATCCCATGCCGCACCAACGAACAATCTAGTTCTAAGGACAAGTGTAACCGTAACTTCACCTCTTTCTAACATCATCCTGACACAATTAAATATGTTACAGCTGCTGCAACCATTTTTATAACAAAGTTCATCTCGTTAGCTTTCCGACGCTTCAAACGGAACTCAAATCGGATGTCCAGAACTCCAGTTATGAATCTTCGAAATTTCATAACGATTCAGCAATTTTCCTGCGATCTGCTTATGGAAATTCTGCTCCAAAACTCATCCTTTTCAAATTAATCTCATTATTAACATCATCTTATCACATCTCTTCGCTTCCAACTTCTTATAACTTAAACAACACATTTCATCGCTGAAGTTCGATTTCTGTAACATCCTGAAACCAAATTCACGTACGCCATTCATCAACCTTCTTATCCTTGAGATCATATTCGTTTCTTTGCATCACTCGCACTTCGAAACTTTCTCAACAACATCGATAACCTCCACCATCATCTCAATTACTTACTAGTAATCCTACGACAAGGTCTACGACAATACTTCTTTTAATCACTGCTTCAACAGCAACCTTTTACATAGGGCTACTCATACAACAACATCGCAGTACGTCAGTAGCACTTGAAGCATCACAACTTCGAAATTCCATTTCTCAGAAATAACCATCATTTACTCCGAGACACCCCGACTGAACAACAACCACGGTCTTCAGTCCATGTCACCTTCACTTCAGAAAACAATAACTCCACACTCTTGTACTGCTGCCCTACGCATCACTCTAACATCTTGCATCTGAGACATATCCGAGAAGCATGACTTCTCCCCCACTAGTTTCAATCCTACTTCTGCAAGCAAACCGTCAGAACACACTGAGTACCGACAGTGTTTCTCACACATGTCGCATACCGACAGGAATTAACAACAAGACTCTGGTCACAACGACCGACTATGCTCTGATACCACTATTGTAACACCCTTCTAAACCCCCGCGGAAAATAGAATAATATTCAGAGTAAACATGAAATACAAGGATGTCACAACTTCTTTAACAGAAAAATACCATAGTCATTTGTCATGCTACACGAGGAACCACTTAACATAATTACAATTCATGTTCAACACAGCGGACAATAATCCATAACATTGCATATTCATTATCCATGCAAGTTATTATAAAACAATCATAAAACAACAAGACCGACATAATCATTCGTCTCTAAACTATCGTTCCCCAGTGTTACAATCAGAGCATGACTCGACACGAACTACGGGCTAGCTTACAAGCTATCTTCACCCAATCAAGACGCCGCTACATCCTTAATCTGAAATCATCAAAGTAAGGGTGAGTTTCATTCGAATTAATAAGCATTATGCAATCATAAGCAATAAAATCTCATAGTAATTATCATCCACTCAATCATACATATAATCGGAATTATTACAACAAGCAAGCATCATCCAACAATATTGGCCATCGGCCCACAACTCATCAATTTCATCAAGGATCAAGTCATATTAACATCATCTTCTCAACACATCAATCATGTAAACACACCAAGGCATAACACTGGATCTCATCCAATCATGTTATCACCAATGCATATGATGCAACTGACACTATGCATGTGGTACCAAAATTCGTGAATCATATCACAGGACTTCTCTCTTTGATACTGCCCTCTAGTCGCTCACACCCCACATGGGCACACGACTACTGCCTCATCGCTCACACCCCACATGGGCACACGATGACTTCCCGCTAATCTCCACACAATGGGAATTAGCCTTCCAATGCAAATGATTTATGAATAATGCACACATGACACATACTTACATCTTCATACATCATCATCATTCCGATGCTTAACATCGCTTAACACCTCTTATCAATAAGGTCACAACAAGTATGTACATGTATAAGCATCATTCAATCATTCACATTCATACATCACATCATCACAATTAACATACACATCATATTAATGTTAATTGCCACCATAGCCAACATATTAATATTAACAACATATTAATATTCACAATCATCAATCATCATCATCATACATATACAATCATTCACATATGTACACTACATCCTCACAATTAACATACACATCATATTAATGATAATTGCCACCATAACCAACATATTAATATTAACAATATATTAATATTCACAATCACCAATCATCACCACGATCAAACATCGTTATATCCATCATCATTGCACACAATGTAACAAATTGTCAAAGCAACCCAACAACATAATCACAAAACATATATCATCTACGACATGTTATATACTAACATCACTCAATGGATATCACAATCTCATCACCAACACAAATACATGCATCAATAGTCATATATATAAGCACATATACATATACTATCTTTCAATTCGTTAATAATTAAATCGAGTTTAAAAGTAAAGTTGGCTATTGCCCATTTTATCAATTCATCAGATAAAGCATCTCATTAGCTTCGCAACGCCCAAAACGGCACATAAATCGGATACTCAGATCAAAAGTTATGAGTTTTCAAAGATAAAACATTTTTAGAAAAAGTGCTGCAGGAACCGGGTTGTCCCTACGTGGGAACCGGTTCCTGGCTGTATCCAAAATCACGTCTCTGATTTTTACTATGGGGAACCGGGTTGTCCCTACATGGGAACCGGTTCCCAGCTGCCCAGAATCCATAATTCTCTGTTTTTACAAGGGGGAACCGGTTCGTCCCACATGGGAACCGGTTCCTACGTACCTGCACAGCCAAAATCAACATTTTGACAGCTTTTACCCTATCCCATAACCCCAATTTCAGGTACATACGAACATACACACAATTATCATTGATTTTCACACAATTACACATTTCAAACAAGTTATTGACATGTATTAACATCATATATCACAAGTATCAACAAAATCATGTCAATTCATACAGGATTATCAAAACCTAACAAATTCCCAACCCGACACGTACGATTGAACTGGACCACAATCCTAATCAATCATACTACCTACAATCACATAAGGAATACTAACCCGAAGAATCCCCCCTTACCTCAGAGTCGAAACTTCGAAGGTTCTCTTCCCCTTTGGCTCTTCTCACTTTCACGTGTTCTCCTTTCTTCAGACTCAGTTCCTGCTTCTGCTTCCTCTTTTTCCCAAATTCCTTATTTTATGAAAATAAAATAAAATATTATAATGGGCTTGCTTAGTCAACACCCCCTCTTTTGCTAATCACCACTCTAGGCCCAAATGCCAATATCTCATCATTTTCCATATAATTCAACCAAATACCAAAATAATTCTAATTAATAATTTAATTTCCAATTAAATTAAAATTAGAAAATATGGGGTGTTACACGTGCTCCCTCACCACTGGATGTACAAGAGGACTAATCTAATGGCTCAGAAAACGAGAGCTCACGATGGACCCTCGATACTTCCCCACACTGGATCAAGAACGTTGCTGGGTTGGTTATTGGGCTGGGCTCGTTGCTGTTCAAACTCCTCTGTTCCAGACTACACCCCCAGGTTTTATTTACTTTCATTTATTTCTTTAAAATAACTAATTTAGTTTTTTAACATAGTTTTTTTAGTTCTTTTCATAAAAGTCTTAAAAACCTTTTTTACAATAATTTTAATAATTTCAGATTAATAATTTAATTTAATTTAATTTAGGTTTTTAGTTTAGAATAATCAACTTAACTTTAGATTTAATCATAATTTAATCTTTAGACTTAGGTTTATAAAAATTAGTATTTTTAGGCTAACGAGAATAAATTAATTTTAGGCTAATTATTTTTTAATAATAATAATTAATTTTAGGTTAATAACTAATTTTAGGTTTATAATTTAATTTAGGTTTAATAAAATTATAAAATTTAGGCTTAGGCTAATTTAATCAAATTAGGGTTTTCAGATCAATAATTAAACTTTAGTCTGATTTTAGGTTTCTTCACTTATCTTTGCCCTTAACCCTATTTTGGTAGGTGTTGTCCGTCAACTAAGATTTTACCCTTAGTTTTTTAGCCACAAGGGTTTAGGCTTACCCTTTTGTAATCAAATTGAATTTTCTATCAAAGCGCGATTTCTCTTCTCATCTCATGCTCTGTGATTGTCGCATGCCTTTTTAAATTATTTGCCTTTATTTTAATTTCGCCTTTAATTAATTATGACGTTTATTTAATTATTTATTTAATTTCTGTCATTTAAATTCTAGAAGGTGTATAGGTTGCTCATTCAATTTTTGATGTAATAGTAATTAGGGCCTTTATACTTTCCGCATTTTATTTTCTGCACATTATAATTGCTATTTTATTATTTGTACATTAACTGCGTGGTTAGTAAAATAGGGAGTGGCAAGATAATTAAATTGAACGGTAGCTCACTAACTCAAGATAAATACTCGAATCTAACTCACCTGATTGTTGCATACACCCACCTTTAGGGTACCTCTCTTGTTGCCTGTTGCCTTCAACTTCGATCAAAAATAGTCAAGTCCCTCGGATATAGGGATACCTTAGCTTGCTGCCTTCGATCCAAAAATCACCACGTCCCTCCGATAAAAGATCATAGTCCCTTCGAGTTGCCTACGATAAATATGATCTCGTCCCTCAATTAGTTGGTGATAGTCCCTTCGAATGCTAAGGTATCCTTACTGTTGCCTAAGTGACTATTATATCCTTCCCTTAGACTACCTGCCCTCTTTATGGTAGGGATAGTCTTATGGAGAACGATATTCTCGATGACCCTTCGATGACCCGCACATCCAATTGAAAGACTTCCTGCCCTTTCATGGTATGGATAGACCCTTTCAAACGAAAGACTTAAAGAATAAGAAAAACAACGTAGGGTAGGTAGCTATTAATTGCTTGCTCACAATTCAAAAATTCAAAATACTTTTCACACCTCCTTTTCAAATACTTTCAAACAAGGCTACGCTTATTTACAAGCTAAAGTCCTTAACGAAATCTTTCACTATTCACACACGACACTTCAAACTTTTTAAGCAAACAAGTGAGCTAAGCAATTAAGAGCCCATGGACAACCATGGATGCAAAGGGTGCCTTACACCTTCCCTTTGTATAACCTACCCCCCGAACTCAAAATCTTTCAAAGGTCTTTCCTGTTCTTTTTGCCTTTCCAATTGGATAAAATAAAAGTCGGTGGCAACTCTTGCTCACCGCAACATTGTTGCTTATAAAAATAAAAGTCAGTTCACCGAGTTACAGAGAGAAACAAAACCCTAGTTTTGGTCCTTATTGCTTAGGAGAGTGTGCATCCACTTAGATCTTGAGCTATTGATACTTGGATGAGCTTGAGTATAAAAATGTGATGGGCAAATTTTGGGGTATGACACTAACATATTCCACCCTTGTTTCGCCACCATAGCTAAGTTGAAAGCTTTAAAATCTCTGAAACCCAAACCTCCTTCCATCTTGGATTCCGTTAGCTTATCCCAAGCCATCCACCTAATCCCTTTATTATTACCTCCACCACCCCACCAAAACGAATTCAACATCTTTTCAATCTCTTGAACCACACCACCGAGAATAATATACACACTCATAATGTAAGAGGGAATCGACTGAAGAACCGACTTAATCATCACTTCTTTCCCGGCTTTGGACAACGATCTACCTTTCCACGAGTTGATTCTCTTCCAAATTCTATCCTTAATAAAGCCAAAGATCGCCTTCTTACTTCTCCCTATCATCGACGGTAAACCCAAATAAGATCCTGTACCTAAGACATGTCGCACTCCCATTAACTTTGCAAGATCCTTCTGGGCTGGTCTACTAATATTATGGCTAAAGAACACTTCTGATTTGCTTAAATTTATTTCATGTCCCGTTGCTACTGAATAGGTATCAAGAATCCCCATTAATTTGGTCGCCTCAGAGATGTTTGCCCTGCAAAATAAAAAACAGTCGTCAGCAAAAAGTAGGTGGGACACACAAGGTGCCCCCCGACATATTTGGACCCCATGAAGGTTGTTATACCCCAAAATTTGCCCACATATTTTTCAAGAAAACTCCAATCTGAAAATTAAGAGTCTCATATAATCATGGATTTTTATTTCAACAAATATCCTGATATATGAAATACTTAGTTTTTAGAATTTTTCTTATACAGTAATTTGGCTTGCAGTTGAATTTATTCTTACGCAAACGCCAAATACTGTTTATTACTTCACACATGCTATTTATTTATTTACAGATAAATAGTACTGACGCAATTGGTACAGAGTTAAATCTTTTTGCAGGCGCAGAATCAGGAAACTCAGACTGTACTGGTAACAAGTAGATTATTACTATCTTTTGTTTCCCACTAATTTTTGTACTATATTCCATTATTTTCAAAAATCTTTTCAAATCTCTTTTTCAAAAATCAAATCTCTCTTTTTCCAACACTATCATACTCTTTCTTTCAAATCTTACTTCCACTCAAATTTTCCTTTTGTACGGAATCACATCATTCCCCAACGTCTCTTTCCTTCTTTCCATTCTATAAATACCTCTCATTTTCTTTCATAAAATCTCACATCAAATTCCAACTCATCTTTCAAATTCCTATCTCATATCTATTTTCTCTTCTTCCCTGACAAGAATGGCAAAGTGGATAGAGACACTGTTCCTTACAGTCATCACCATTGCTACGGTGATCATGACTTTCTTCTGCCTGCATAGTCCTGAGGAGTGTGGACCTGCAATGGTTATGCTCCCAATCATCTACATGTTATTGTTCATAGCATGGGTCATTAATCGTCATTCTTAAAATTTGCAGTATTTCTTAAATGTACCGTTTATTCGTCGTACTGTTCAATATAGTATGTGATATTTGTACTGTCAGTATTAAATGTTGTACTATTTGTCATAATATTGCTTAATTACTAAGATAATATTTTGTGTGTTTTCTGCCAGTCAAATATTCCTATTTCTGTGCATTAAATGATTTTCAGGGTTATTATCGGTAATTTTGCCCGCATACCGTAAATATTAGTTATTTATTATGTCTGTGTTTTTCAACAAGTCATGTAAATAAACTTTCATTTTTCACATAAAACAAAAACAAAAACAACAAAAAAGAAAATTAACTTTGACTGTTGATTTTTCACTCTAACTGCTGCATCAATACCTGAACAGTCAGTTGACAGCCAAACTGCTGGCAGTACAATTCTCAGTGTTTTGTACCATCAATCAAATCAATCTTTCACAATTCAAAATTCCAAGATCTTTTGTGCTAGAAGTCTTCTGAATATCACGCGATTAGCAGAGACTCAACACTGCACAAAAATCAGGTACGCTTAACTGTCTCCTACACAAACAGTCCCTAATCAGGGTTTTTCTTGTTTTTACAGGAGCAACAAGTTTTTGAGAGCTCAAATGGATTTCATACACATCCATATATCTCAAAGTACCATCATACAAATTTTCAAACTTCAATTCACTCAGACGCACCGTCAGCAGCTCAAACAGTCAACAGACGACCCGTTTGACCAAAAAAGTCAACAGACAGTCAAAAATGAATTTTTTGTCAAAGTCCATATTTTGTCAAAGGATTCATCATTTGATCATTGGATGATCATAATTCATCAAGGAAAGATCAAAAATCAACAAAACCCTAAGATTCAAAATTAGGGTTTTTGCCTGAAAAGTCAACTCAACTTTGACTGATCATAACTCTCTCATCCTTCATCCAAAAAATTCAAACCAAAGCTTGTTTTGAAGGAAATTCAATTATCTTTCAAATGCCATTGATCCCATGGTCATTGAATTCACCATTTGAAAAATATGATCAAAGACATTACAGGCCATTTTCAAAGTCAACAAAAAGACACTTTTTTCAAAAGGACACACAAGGAGCTTCAAAAATCATTTTGACATGAGACCAAAGGCATTGGTTAGAGGACTCTTTGAGGTTTCCAAAAAGTGCAAGATCTCCTTCATATGACAAAAATTGAAGGATTTACACCTTGTTGAAGTTGGCTAAATTTTGGAAAAATACATGAAATCAACATTGTTCAAAATTGCATTTTTTCCAAATGGGGCCAAGTTTTCAGCATTCAAACATCATTTCCATGATGTTATGGGCCTCCCACGACCAAGACTAAGCCCATGCCTTTTTTTATCCATTTTTGCATGATTTTATCTTACTTTAAGATTAAAATTAAAAGGAAAATGCATGGATAAATGGTAGCTTACAATCTAAGCATGACTCACCCAAGAAACCTTCAATTTTCTGCAGAGGATTGGTGCACAAGGCAAGAGCATTGAATGGAGTCAAGACTTGGTCAAAAATTCAAGGTTTTTAATATTTAAAAACCAAGTTTTCAACAAAGGCAACAAAGATTCTTAGCTTCACTTCCAAGCAGCCTTTGGCCTATAAAAGAAGTGGAATACATCAACAACAAAGAGACCCACGAAATATAGCAAGAGTATAGCAAGAAAACTCATCAAATTTCTCAAAATTTCCATACACTTTGTAATTTTCAAATTCAATATTCCAATCAATATCAATACAAACCAATCATTCCAATCATCTCCTGGGATCTAATATAGTAAGTTAAGATCATAATTCATGGTTACATGTACATAAAACTCATGCTTTAAAAAGTTACATATTCATGTACTTTTCTAATTTTCGAATCTCATAACTAAGCATGTTTTAACGCCAACTAACGCTTCTAACAAGTTGCTAAGATGGTTTAGGGAAGATTTGAACCCTTACATGCAAGTCTTAACGTGAGAATACACATGTGCCATTCTTGAGGTTCCAAATATGTGAACTTTCGAATCCCATGATGCAGGCGTTTTTAGCCAAAACTAATGCCACCATCGTGTTCAGGAGGTCATTTTAAGTCGACCTGGGTGCCCCTTGTTTTTGTTAATGACCATTTTTGTAGGTTTTTGAAAGCATGAGAATCTGAAGCAAAATCCGCAGGTAAAGTTGTAGGAAAATCCGCAGCAAATTCCATAGGTAAATTGAAGAAGATGATGAATAGTGATGAGGACCCTTTGACTGCACGCGTGGCCTGTCCTTGCCTTTCTATTCGCCAGTCAACTGAACGTGGGTCCCACGCTGGACTCTCAAAGTCAGCATGATCTCATGCTACACCTCTAATCACGTGTGCCATGTGACTCAAAATCTCAGCCATAGATCTCCACTAATTCTCCATCCAACGCATCAAAAACGTAGCTACACCATGCTCCCTCACTGATTGCCACACAGGATCAGTATCCTTTTATTTTCTATTTTATTTTCTATTTTATTTTCTATTTTATTTTAATTTCTTTGTTAAATTAATTTAAAATAGTTTTAAAAATCCAAAAAATACACAAAAAATATTTTTAGACTTCTAAAATAATATATTATTTTCTGAAATAAAAATATTTTATTTTTCTTCATAATTTCAATATTTTGCATAATTAATTAGTATATATTTATATATTTGCTTTTTAATTATTCTAACCAATCAAAAAATCATAAAAAAAATTGTTCTTTGTGTTAAATATTGTTTATATATTATAAACTAATTTTGTACATATTTTGAATAATTTTCTTTTTAAGTTTTAATTATTTGTATAATTATTTGCATAATTATGTTTTAATTAACTTAAATCAATTTCAAATCAATTCCAAAAATTCCAAAAAAAAATTAGTTTTGTTTTAAAATTAATTAACAAATATTTTGTACATATTTTAAACTTAATTTCTAGGTTTAAATCTATTTTCATCTTTTTTCTTCATTTTAATTTAATTAATCATGCATTAATTATAATTAAAACCAATCATAAAAATTCCAAAAACATGCCTTTTATGTTTCTTGCAATTTAAAATTCCTAGATAAATGTATAGGATGTCAAATTCATGTAAATAGGCTAGTTTACATTTCCTGCACAATCGATGTAATAGCGTAGATTTACTTTCCGCACTTTACATTTCCGCATTTTAATTTCCAGCAAATATAAACTGCGTGTATGTCAAAGATAAAATTGAACCGTTAGATCACTAACTTCAAAGATAAATATCAGAATCCAATCACAATCACACTTGCACCTCTTAAGGTAATCCCTTCTCATCTTTCAAAATCAAAGTCAAAATTCTACTGTTTCGAGTACAAAATCGAACCTTGCTTTTATATCCGGTGAAAGGATAGATTTTTAAAGGAAATAGGATAAAGACCTTACAACTCAGGGTAGACCTCCTAGTTTGCTTGCTCAAATCAAAACAAACAAAATTCTCATACACTGTTGATTTTTCAAAACTTTCAAAAAAGACAATACTTTGTATACATCCAAACACGGGTTATTACAAAGTTAACGTTCTTTTCAAAACATCTTTCGAAAGATAAACAAGCATTTTGTATACATCCACACACGGATCATTACAAAATTCAATTTACAAAAGTATTTGAAACCACATATGAGCAATTTCAGAGCAATTGAAAAGTGATCGAAAAACAAGTGAGCTAAGCAAACTTAAGAGCCCATGGATAACCATGGATACAAAGGGTGCTAACACCTTCCCTTTGTATAACCTACCCCCTTACCCAGAATTTCTTAAAGGTCTTTTTTCTGTTTCTTTTATAAACCTTTCCTTAATTGGATAAAATAAAAGGTCGGTGGCGACTCTGTGATATTTTCAAAAATGCGAAAGCATTAAGCGATAAAAAAGAGTCAGTTCACGTATCTCTACAGATCAGAGGTATGGCCCGGTATTAAAAAAAATCGGAGGTCCACAAAGGTCTCCTCGAGAAACAACTCCTTTGATGAGAACGGAAAGGCCTTCTAATATAAGAATAAAGAGATAAGGGGTCAGAGGATCCCCCTGTCTCAATCCTCTTCCCGGATAAATAAGTCCCACATTTTTCGTGTTAACTAGAACAAAGTATTGAACCGATGTGACACACATCATAATCCAATGAATCCACCTATCCGCAAATCCCATCTTCTCAAGCATCCCCTTCAAAAAACTCCAATCCACCCTGTCGTACGCCTTGCTAATATCAATTTTAAGAGCTAGTTGAGCATTGTCCCCATTCGTTTTCCTCTTAAGATCATGAATAATATCGATAGCCAGCATTGCATTATCAAGAATAGACCGACCCTCCATAAACGTCAATTGTTCTTCCGAAACACATTTGGAGATAACCTTCTTCAACCTATTGGCAAGAAGTTTCGAAACCAGCTTATAGACCACATTGCACAACGATATAGGCCGGAAATCCTTCATATCATGAGGGTTCACACACTTCGGAATAAGACAAATATTAGTATCATTTAGAGATGCTGGGGAGTAACCTCTTTCGAGCCACACCTTGGCCGCCTCACAAATATCGTCCCCACAGACACCCCAATAGTGTTGATAAAAAGCCGGATTAAATCCATCAGGGCCAGGTGATTTATTTGGATGCATAGCAATAAGGGCTTCATACAATTCGCTCTTGGAAATCTGTTTCACCAGGGCTGCATTATCTGCCTTAGAGATGGAAGGCTGAATGAGCCTTAAAACCGGATCCATCACCCCTTGTTTTTGAGTGAATAAAGTATCAAAGTAACTTTTAGCGATACTACACAAACCTTCCTGGGAATGTTCTTCTGTCCCATTATGATCAAACAACATATCAATTTTCTGATACTTCTTCCTCATCGTCGTCGACCTATGAAAGAACTTAGTATTCAAATCACCGTTCCGCAGCCAGTGCATTTTCGCACGTTGTTTCCAATAAGTATCCTGTTGAATAAGTATCCTATTATACTCCCTCTGGGCTTCAAAAAACCGAGATGTCGACGCATCATCATACCCCGACCTGTATGCTTCCATCTTCGCGACACATTCTTTTAACTCTGATTTTCTCATCTTAATTCGCAACCGATTCCAACGGGACAACTCCTCTGCACATGAAGCGATTTTTGTTACGACATCACCATGACTACCTTGCTGCCAACCTTTAATAACAACATCCCCAATATCCGTCTTCTGAAGCCAGCTATTCTCAAACTTGAAAGAATGATTGCAACTAGCTTGAGAAACCGATTCACACTCCAACAAAAGAGGGTTGTGATCTGAATGACCAGCTATCAAGTTCGTAAGCTTAACATTCGGGAAGAGCTCCATCCAGTCAGAGCTAGCGAGCGCTCTATCCAGCCTCTCTTCTACCACAAATTCTGTCCTGCGACTTTTAATCCAAGTGAAGGGATGTCCCACCATCGGAATATCAAAAAGATCACAATCGCTAACCGCTTGACGAAAGCTGGCACACAACCAATTAGGATGAGGGTGTATGCCCGCTTTATCCTGTTGAGATAACAAATCGTTGAAGTCGCCAACGATACACCATGGCATCTCCGACATATTACGAAGGTTTCAAATCATATCCCAAGCAATACATCTTCTACTCCTCTCAGGACATCCGTAATAGCAAGTTAATCTCCACTCTCCCTTTATCTCGTCTTGCACCACTATGTTCATAAAATTTTTCGAGAAATTCACAACATGACAGTTAACTTTGTTCTTCCACAACACCGACAATCCACCACTTCTCCCTTTAACATCAACAGTCAAACACGCATCAAACTTCAAGGTAACTTGCACATTTTCTAACTTCTGGGATTTTGCTAGAGTCTCTGACAGAAAAATAACATCCGGCTGATGTTGCTGAGCCAGTAACCGCAGATTCAGAATTGCTCGCGGGTGGCCCAATCCCCGGCAATTCCAACTTAGTATTTTCATTGGTCTCGACAGTCCTGGCTGCCAGGACTTGCCGATAAAAAATGCTGAGATGCAACATAGGTGACATTCCCTTCTGTTTTAAATTGTTCCCATCGATGCTTACGTTCAATTTGCGTTTTTGCAGTATCAGTCTCCTCCACGTCTGGCTTGAGTGTATGTTGTGTAGCATTGCTGCTAATCTTACGGTTTTGAATGGGATGGCTATCATGGCTAAGGTTGAGGGAAATTGGTTGTTTAAATTGTTTGGTATGGTCTCCTGCCACGTGTTTGGAGAGTGATGTTTTTGGTTTAAATTTGTGTGGTTTCGGATTAAGGGAAACGGTTTTGGTTGGATGGTTTGGTGTGTTTGTAGTGAGGATAGGTTCTTTAGTAGTAAAGGATATATTTGGAATAGCACTTGGATGGTTTGTATCACGTCCAAGAAATCCATGCAAATTATGTGTATTTTGATTGGCCAAGGGTTGTGGAAAAATCTGATTGTTGTCTGTAGAATGTCCCCTAAGTGGGCCCTGATTTGTAAGCCACAGTGGGACAACAAGGGAAACATTCGGCTGAGATGAAACGTGGGGACTTTTAGGCAATAAATGCTCTGTCGGGAAGGATGGAAAAGTGATATTAGGCTCAATCTGATTGGTTTGACTATGGACAGTAACGTTACCACTATTTGAGAGGGAATTATTACTCATAACAGGAATTAATTGCTCATTATTGGGTTGATTTCTCACGACAGGAATTAAATGCTCATTACTGTGAATATTCTGGTCCCGCACCACCATTGAATGGCTTGCCCCAATGCCTTGGTTCGCCGCTGGATTTGCCTGAACAGGCGGTGATTCTGCCGTCTCCGGTCGGAAATTCATGGAATTACCGGAGTTCGTAGTAGCTTCTCCATCACCCTCCTGCTTCAGCCATCTCGAATTCTGACCACCCGTATATCTCCTCATATCGGCTCTTATTTCATTGGACCACCCTCTCACTCCATTATCCTCATTCATAGCAAACCGAATTTCACACCGTTGTTCCGAATGACCCAGGATGCCACACACGAAATAGAACAATCTAAGTCTCTCATATTTGAAATTAACAGTGCACCACTCTCCCCCCTTATTCTTGACTTTCGTTTGTTTCTTCAACGAAAGTCTCGCATCTACCCGAACTCTCAGCCTCATATATTTCCGCCAAAAGCTTGGGTTATTATTCTTATCGTACTCCACGAACGCGCCAATGAAATTTGCCATCGCTTTTCCCACCTTCTCCAGCATTAATCCCGCAGGGAGATTGTGAACCTGTACCTAGAACTCTACATGATGTAGAGGAATATTCTCGATCTGAACCCCCACTTGAACCCTTTCAATAATAAGAAGGTGGCTGTCGAACGTCCAAGGCCCCCCTTCAGCGCCGCTTCCATATCCAGATTATGGGAGAAATGGAACAGAAATAATCCTTCTTGAGCTTGCTTGATCGTAACTCCTTTCACTGGGCGCCACAGATCTGCTACTCTCACCTTCATAGACTTCACATGGATAGGTCTATCACAAAGGAATCGACCCACTAAGCACCACCTTAAGTCGTTTACATCGCTCCCTTCCTCCTCCACATCAAAACAGAATCCATCCTCCTCCCCCTCATCATGTATTGATAATCCTTCAATATTAGGACTAGCCATCTTGACCAGAAAACACGGAAACGAAAGACCTATAAACCAGAAAAAGGACTAAGACTTTTTGCTTCTCAGTGGGAGAAGAAAAACAAAACCCTAGCAGAGACTAGGAAAAAACCAAACACGTTAATATTACAAATATTATTTTCAAAAAAATATTTATGAAGTTTTCACTTTTGAATATCATATCAATTATATAAAATCATAAGGATAAAAAGGTGAATTATTAATAAAATCCCTCCCCCCTCGTGAACCAAACATATTTTTAACCAAACTTCCTCCCCTCCCTCCCCTTCCATCGTTTGAACAAAACATAAATACAATTAGAAAAAAAATCCTTCCCCTCCCCTTCCCTTCCCTCCATTAAAATCTCTCCCCTCCCATCCCCCTCATTTGAACCAAAGATGCCCTTAAGGTCCGTTTGGTTCAAACGAGGGGGAGGGGAGGGAAGGGATTTTTAATGGAGGGAAGGGAAGGAGAGGGGAGACGAGGGAATTTTTTTAATCAGATAAGTGTTTGATTCAAAAGATGGGAGATGATGGGAAGGGAGGAATTTTAATTAAAAATATGTTTGGTTCAGGAGGGGAGGAAATGAGTTTTATTAATAATTTACATTTTTATCCTTATGATCTTATATAAGTGATATGATATTCAAATGTGAAAAAAATCATACATATTTTTTGATAATGAAATTTTTAATATTAAGTGACTAAAAAAGTTATAATTTACTACATAACGTTACAAAATTGAATACACTTGATTCAGATTATAACTCTCTGACACAAATGAAACTATATGATGATAACAACTTTTAAATTATGATGAATCATCTAACAAAACAGATACATAAAATAACTTATTATTAAAATTAATGATTTAAATTTTTTAATAAAATGAATAAAAAAAGAAAAGATTTAAAATTTGATATAAAAGAAAATATGATAGGATAAATAACAAAATTAAAATAAAAAATGAACATAACCAAAAAATGCAACGATTATGATTTATATTAAATACAAAAATTCAAAAATAATTTGAAGGTAGAGAACAATTATAATAAGTTGATGGAATTAATCGAGAAAAACTACATTGAAGAAAAACAATAACACAGAAGAAAATAAATAATTTTTAAATACTAAAATTAAATTGAGGATATTTTAGTAAATATAATTTTTAAATATGAAAACTTATATTCCCTCTCATCCCTTCCAAATTCCCCCAATTCGGAGGGACGCAAAAAGTGTAGTTTGGAGGGATTTTGCTCCCCTCCTCTCCCCCTTCCCCTCCTAAAATTTAAACCAAACATATTTAATTAGAAATTTCCCCTCCCCTCCCCTCCATCTACCCCGAACCAAACACACCTTAGTGATGAATAATGATGTGATGATGAGTTGTTGTTGAATATTTGTATACTACTTGTTGATGGATGATATTGATACTTTGTGAAGTGGTGAATCGTGTATGACTTTATTCTTCATATACTTGTTATCATATGCTTCTTTATATTGTTATGATATCTCACCCCTTATGTTTGAATGTTACCTATATGTTGGTAACGTGCAGATAATGAGGATTAGTGCGCTTTTGGAGTAGCTTGGAAGATGTTAATCTTTTTGCTGCTTATATCGAGTCGGGTCGTGCTCTGATACGTAACAACGGGGGGATGAATGCTTAGTTATTTTTGTTGTCTTTAATGATTGTTTAGAGTCTTATGAACTCTGCACTATTTGAATAAATATTGTCCATGTTGGATGCAGATTATTTTAATAACATTATGTGATTCTTTTCCGCTGCGTAATAAATTGGAAGTTGAGATTTTTGAAGTTTTGTTTTGGTTCACCCGTATAATGTGTTATGTATCTATTTAAATAATTGAGCAGGTTCAATATATTTTGGAGGCCTGACATCCTAATTGCATGTTTATTGAATGAAAAATGTTACTCTGATTTTATTATTATTTCATCGGGGTAATTAGGGTGCTACACAAGGTGCTCAAGGAAGAGGTCTTGAGACACTTTCATAATCCCAAAATATACATAATTCCCGAAGCATGAGGTCTGTAGGGGCGAGATACTTAAGAAAGACCGGTCTTAGGGCACATTTAAAATCACATAATATAAACAATATCCTAAACATGAGGCACATATGGATGAGATGCTTAGGAAAAAGGTCTTGATCAGAAACATGAGATGTAGGGGAGCTGTTTTTTCTTTATAATTATGTGAAATGTGCTTTCCTGATTGAATGACTTTTCTATTTCGTTGGTACGCAAAACACATGCCACTCCCCATGTTTTAATAGGTGGATGAGAGACTAGCATACCCAATTACAATATAGGCGAGCTATTGCGAATAGTGGGCAGCCAAGGGCACAACTTAGGGCGGCCTATGACGCTACCTTTGTGCTTGCCCGATGTTAGCTATTATCTTCTCCTACAACTAATGAAATCATCCAAATACACTCTTCTATTTTACACTCAAAGTACATTCTCGTCTTTATACTTGTTTTAACTCCCATGTCTCCTTCATCCCTCTCTTAACTACCTAATCAATTACGGGTGTCATTTAATTTGTGGTATAGCTTAAGCTTTATGCTTAGGGTTTGACTACCGACCTCTAGTTGCAATTTTGGTAGGGTATTTATGTTTATTTTTCTTCATTGAGGTTATAATGGTTTCAATTGCATGTTCTTAGGGGCAGATTTTCTTTTGGTTACACGACTAGTCTATTTCGTGTTTCTTCTAGTTTATACTTTATTTTTTGAAAATTTCTTTGGCCACCTCCCTATGGGGGTCACCCCCAGCGAAAATTCCAAAATACCCCTGCTTCGGAAGTTCATTTCCGAAAGCGTCTTTTTTTGAAAAAATTTACATACTTCGGAAGTGCACTTCCGAAATACTGCGATTTCTGCAGATTTATCAAAACACTCCCCCTCCCCCAATCATTTACCCTAAATCAAAACAAAAAGTGGCAAAGGCGAAAATTTGTGCAAACAGAATTCCAAAGCTGCATCAAGGCTCAAATCACACTGCTAAACAACATTCAAAAGCCCTCAATCCTAACACTTTGTAAGTTTTGAAATTTTTAGATCTATTATTGAAATGCATGTTATTTAGGGTTTTAATTGCATAAATGATATATGGTTAGGTTGTTAGTAGTATTTAGGTTGTTTAGAAGCATTTTGATTTGGTTTGAAGTTTGGTTTAGGGGTCTGTCATGGAAGTTGCAGAAAACTCCATCGCAGGGGTGTTTCGGAAGTTCATTTCCGAAAACACCTCCATCCTAGTTTTCGGAAATGAACTTCCGAAATGTATCAGAAGTTCAGATTTTTTTGTTTTTTATTTTGTCTATGCATATTAATCGTTTTCAATTGTTTACAGGAACATGTCAGGCAACCAACCAGCACGCAGGACTGCGTCTTCTAAAGAGGGCGCTAAGGGAAGAAAGGGTTCTTCAAAGAAGGAGGTGAAAGAGGTGAAGGAGGTGAAGGAGGTGAAGGAGGTGAAGGAGAAGAAGAAGCTTTTGACTGGTTCTGCTTCTCGTCCCCTGGGGGTCCATGGCTCGGACGTGCAGGCTCAGCCTTCAGGCGTGATCAACGCTGATGGTTCTGATACTGAGTGGGATGAGGATTGGTATAATTATCTTCATTCGGAGGAGTTCGCTCGTCGGGAAGAATAACGTGTTTTTATTTTGTTTGATGTGTATTTTGTAACGCTCGTCGGGCAGAATAACATGTTTTTGTTTTGTTTGACGTGTTTTGTTTTGTTTTGTTCTGATTTCGGATTGTATCGCACAGTTTTTGTATTGGATTTATCATGTTAGTTTTTGGAAGTGGTAACCGGGGTCGGAACATATGACGGAGGAGGTGGATGTTCGGAGGAAGAAGAACCGGAGGTACGTCCACCGCGAGACAAAGGAGCCAATCTATGTAAGCTATAGTTTATCATTATCATCTGGGGACGTCATTTCTAAAAAATCAAGATTAAAAATAATAAGATTTTTTTCCCAATTTTTTGTAATGACGTCCCCTGATGATAATGATAAACTATAGCTTACATTGATTGGCTCCTTTGTCTCGCGGTGGACGTACCTCCGGTTCTTCTTCCTCCGGACATCCACCTCCTCCGTCATATGTTCCGGCCCCGGTTACACCTCCTCCGTCATTTGTTACTTACAGTAGTACGTATTTTTATTAAAAGAATAAAAAAACCTTTTGAAATTTGGAAGCCTTTTTTTCTCCCCACCACTCTCTCATCCCCACCTACCCGTGTTCAACAATATGTAACTTTAATTTTATGTAATATTATCGTTGTAAAGCGAATTGTTGTTGTTTTTCATTTTATTCTGTCCAGACATATTTTCGGAGGTTCATTTCCGAATTCTCCAAGGGGGGTGCGTTCGGAGATGAACTTCCGAAACACCACATTTTCTGAAAAGTAACTTTATTTCGGAGATGCATCTCCGAAATCAATATTTTATATTAAAAAAAACACGTTTTCGGAGATACATTTTCGAAAACACCTTTTTTAAGAAAAAAAGTACAGTTTCGGAAATGAACTTCCGAAACAAGGGGTATTGTGGTAAATTCACCAGGGGTGGGCAAGAAGGTTAGGAGGTGAGTGAAGAAATTTTCTATTTTTTTTAGTTTCTTGGTGGTAATTTTATGTAGATAGTTGAGCATTGATTATGCTTTCCCTTGTAAGTTGTAGAGTCCACTTTTTTAGATAAATATATATCTTTCCAATTAAAAAAAAATTGTTACACTTTATTACATTAATAAGAAAAATTTCTATACCTACAAAATTACACTTTATTACATGATTAAGAATGAAGTTCCACTATGGCTAAGAAATGCACAATTGTCACCTAATAAGAATACACAGAATATAGAATAGTTTGAATATTGTTGATTTCTACATCTCACTCATTTCTGAATCTTGTCCAGTCCATTGCTTCATTCTTTCTGATGCTTGTTCAACCTGAAAATTTTAGATTTACAAATCGTTTAGCAGAGCTCGAGTTTGAATCATAGTTGAAATAATCCTTAATCAGATTTTATTTATTTTTTGGCCGAACTCAAGATTATGATAGTCATTTCTATTCATACAAAAAAAAAAGTTAATCTCACCTCTTTGTTCCAATTTGTTCTATATATAATGTACACCAAGATAACTGTCTGCAAAACAGTCCCTAATATCATTCCAACCCAAATACCCTGAAATAATATTTTTCATCTGTAAGCTCAACTTGATAAGAGGGTAAAATAAATTCAAATCACATATTGTTTTATAATTGAACTTATAACAGGACCGTCTTTGAATACGTGCAAGGCGCAGAGTCCAAAATTTATCACGTTAAACTCTGATTTAGTAAAACCTCAAAAATATTTGTCAGAATTAAACGGTAGTTAAACATAGTATTTATTTTTATTTTGCTACAATTAAACAGCGGCCTATAAAAATTTAAGATGGCGCAGTATCACAATATAGTGATTATGATATGCATAGTCATTACCTTCACTCTATAGCCTGCTTTGTAGCCAAGCAAAAAGCCAAGGGGGAGTCCTACAATATAATAACAAAATAGATTAATGTAAGCTACCAAAGCTTGCCATCCTCCTCCTACTGCAACACCTGCAAGAGTGCAAAAGAGCTGTCTCAAAAATACTTATATCAGTAGATAAGCTCGAATAAGTCAATTCAGATAGGTCGATATATGTTATATTGGGGAAATTTTTTACCTGATAAAACTGGCTGGACACTATTTAGAATCATGGTTACACCAAGAAGAGAAGCTAATTTAGAAACTGCTTCTTGCATTTCTTTACTGTCAGTAAAAATAACAGCAAAGCGATCTTTTGTTATTATAACAATTATTGCAGACACCAAGCCAATCATGAGAGCCTCAATAGTCGTGACAACAACTGAATATTTAGCAGCTCTTGGGTGGCCTGATCCAAGCTCATTGGAAACTCTTACACTGGTAAAAATAAAGAAAAATTGTAAAAATTTGTTACACTAAAATGGAGAGGGAAAAAAATCATAAATCAAACATATACCTGACAGCTGCATTGACCCCTATGAACAATATGCCTTCCCACCCATTTAAATTCATGCTGGTAGAGCAAAAACATAATTTAATCAGAAATTTTAGAGTCACCAGACACAACACTGTCTCTGAAACTAACACGTCGACATCAGTAGTCTTTTGGAAAAATGAAATAATTGAATATTAATCAGAGGTGTTACTATCAGACGCTGACATGTGTCAGACACGAGACATTGTCCGTGGTAATGCATAAGATAGAGTAGAGTAGCTTTGATATGATCTTACCAAATTGAAAGTGAGCCAACAGCAATGATAGGATTATCCAAATGTCCAGTGAGAACAATCAATGTCATGAAATACCAAACCTCTAAACAAAGCATAATAGCTGAAGCAAAGGACAGTTTCATAAACTCCCAAAGATCCTTAAAAGCCAACCAAGACAAACCCCTCCACCCTTCTTTACACCAACCAACAACATAAACCATTTGGGCCAAAGCAATTCCCCAAGCCGATAAATCATAAGCTGCAGCAGCACCAGTTGTACCCCAACCGAGTATCTTAATAAACAGAATCAGAATCAAAATGTGAATACAAAGGAATACGAAACCCAACCATGCCAGTATTCCAACTTTGCTTTGTGCCTGCAAGAATTTCTGTGCAGGAAAATTGATGGCTAGTGAAAATAACTGAGGTATTGATTGGAGTGTGAATATTCCAGCTAACTCCGCTATATCTCGTTCTTGTCCAAGGAGTATTAAAATCGGTGTTGCGTATATGTAAAGAGGTAAGATGAGAAAACATGAACCGAACAAGATTAGAATCGAACGTTGCATGTAAACACCGAGCATTTCTACTTGTCCTGCACCAAATGCTTGTCCACATAGTGTCTCCAGTGCACTTGCCATGCCAAGCTGCAAATATAACAACGATTAACGAGTTTAAATAAGAGAGACTTTTAACACAAACCCTCACATGAAGGACTAAATAACTGCAGCGTGAAAATAAATGGTAGGTGCTCAGATAGCAGAAGCCTGATAGCAGGTGACCTCACAGATTTTAAATTTGGCTCTGATGCTATGTTAAGAATGTGTATCAGGCTTGCCATATATAGGCACACGTTCAGGTCGTCCGACATAACACTTTTAACAAACGAAAAAGATATAATAGAAACTAACCATGAAGCCAAAGGAGAAATTTGATACGACAGACAACGAGATTGAAACTGAAGTGAGTTCTAAGTTTCCAAGATGTCCAACAAAGATATTTGTGAAGGAGTTGATTGCATAATTGCATAATATTCCAAAGCAAATAGGGCTAGCAATAGTCCAAAGTTTGGATGATTCAGTAATGGTTACATTTTTTAAATCTTCAAAGTTATTTATTCCATTATAGTCTCCAACATTGGTTTCAATGAGACCTTCAGGAGCATGGTGGAGTTCTGCAGTTTCCAAAGTAGAGGATACATGTGCTTTAAATAATGGTGTTTCTCCTCTTGATGAGTATCTATCAGGTGATGATCCAGCAGAGGATAAGCCATTGCTTCCCCCTGCAAAGACTACTTCATTTTCTTTACCTATTTTTGCGGTTTTCTATGAACCTTTTTGCATGGAAAATATAAAAGAAAAACTCATGCATAAGACATGGAGATTGAAAAGAAGAAGAAAAAGAAGAAAGAGCGTTTTGTGAATGGCTTTTTATGAATGAATTAGTTTCAACCATTGCTTGTTTGGTGAGAGAAGAGACGGAGGATTTTTTATTTTTCTATAATGTAGGATAACCTTATAAAGAGTGTGAAATGATTTAGGCCAATGGAAAGTTATGACCAAGTCTCAAACTGTTAGACCATCTCCAATGGTAGTTCCTTCTAATAAGTTCTCCACCTAGACATGCCACATCATAGTACCATTGCATTGCAATGCAACTATGAAAAAATTGTGGTACCCAATCAAATTAGTTTATGAGATAAAGTTGTGGGCCCAATAATAACTTTTTAGAATTATACAATTAAAATAAAAATTATAAAAATTATTTTAAGATGATGTGGCTAGTGGGACCCATAAAGAACCCAAAAATGGGTTGCACCCATTGGAGATGCTCTTATATACTTTTGAGTATTAAATCCATTTCTCTTTCTATGCTTCTTTTTATTTGCATTGGCCTAAGATTAGAGTAACATAACGTAACACCTGTGGTTATAAAGTGCATCAAAATATATTTTTGTAAGAAATTATAACTATCAAACTTTAAAAAGAAATATTAGAAGTTTAATTTTACAAAAATTAGAGGTTTATTAAAATTTAGACGGTCAATACGGTCGTTATCCATTGAGAATGAACAAATTAAATGCAACACTTAAAAGTACAAAACTTCTTTTGTGATGGATTTTTACGAATGATTGATTATGATTCAAATATTAATTATCTCTTGTAGTGCAGAATCCCTGATGGTCGAAAATGGGTTGATAATGAGTGTTGCACGAACGAAAAAACACCTCTATTCAATTCGCACCAACAAAATTTACAACAAAATAATCTTTTGCCGGTCGTGCTAGATGTGAACTAACGAGAGTCTAAAAAAACACAAACTCAATATCCTAGCGCGGCTAGAATTTTGAGAATACATGAATGAGTGACCGTCACCTCACCATAAGGATTTCTTTATAGAATCACTTATATGCATTGTAGCTTATGGTGCACGATATTTCTCTCATTAGTGTTACAACATCATAAAAATCATCACCGAATCCTAAATGAATTTTATTCATTTATTTAATCTCTCGCTTATTTATTTGTATGTCTCTATTCTTCTAGGTTCTCGTAACATTAGAAATAATATTATAAATCAGAAAGCACTATCTAGCAACACATTACGACTATCTAATTGATGAATATGTCATGTGCTATAACATAACCTTCCCGAGATATGGATCAGGTGTATAACTCTTGTATTTATATTTAACACATGACATAGTATCTGTCACCCGTTTATAGTCAAATATTTTATTTTAAAATATCCGAGTATACTTAATAACAACAAATAAGCTCAATGTGACATATTGACTTATTTCATAATCACTGTGCATTTTACCTATTATACTTGATCAAGAGGTCCAAAAATATTACTCTTGCATATGCAAGAGCGGCAAATTACATATAGGTCATTCACGTCCCTCTATATGACTCATGAAGTATCCAATTAACTAAATTTATACTTTTCTTGACACATGCAATGTTTGACGGTACTAAAGTGATCAACTCTTCACGTAGGACTATAGTAGTTTCAGGTTACAAGGTGACATACTCAGGTATTACTATGAGAATATCTTATGAGACTTACATAACCCACTATGTGCCATTCTTATGATGGATCAATTTATTATAAATATTACTCTTAATAGTTATACTTATATAAAGAATTGATATCTTGTATTTATAACATGTGTTACATGCTCATTAATCAACTTACTGAATAGTATCTATACTTTATTTTCTTTTATTTGACAATAAAACTTGACTATATATACATTACGAATGACGTTTTTATATTTAATGGAGTCTCACATTTGAGTCATTCTTAATGCTCAATTAAATAGAATAATTATTTTTGGGATCTTATTACTTTTGAAATAAACATAACGAAGAAAAACCTTTTATCATAAATTATTATGATAAAAGTTGTTCAAAAATAATTTTTTTGTCTTGTGGAGCTTACATCAATATAATATGCATCTAGATTGTGTCTACTAGTTGGTCTACTTAAGCGCTAGTGACTTAGGAAGACCGAGTTCAATGAGTTTTGGTCTAGTATATAATAATTGTCCCTCAAGCCTTTCGCTAACAGAGTCATGTTGTAACTTGTTTTCGAACACATAATGGCTTGACTCTTAGATCAGATGAATTTGTTGGTAGGAGTAATATTGGATGGGGGTCCTGATTTCTACCTGATGACTTTTACTATAATATTTGAACATCTTGCCTTTTGAGTAGTGGCACTGGTCCTTATGTTTGAGTAGTGGCACTGGTCCTTATGGAATTTCGCACGCTTTAATTGTTGACCGCTTAGTGGACTACCGTGGGACGGAGATTCTTCACCGATGAAACCAAACCTCCACGACCTCTTATATGATAACCATGATGCTTGTGTGATCTAGTGTGTGACCTCCTTCTTCAAGATGGTGGCCTGGAAAATTATTTACGATGTAGAGTGCATGGTAGAGTCTTTGTGTCAATTTGTATGCATTGGTATGGACAATTATAAATTGATGATTTTCAGGCTTCCGTGGCTGGCATCAATATTATGGAAGTAAAATGAGGGAGAAGATGGGGTAGGGGTGTACTATAACAAATGATGGTGTAAATAGCAACCCGTGGAAATGAATTATTGAACCGAAAGTGACAGTTTAATAGTTGAGTGGTGTGAAAGTGATGAGAATGATTAAGCTTTACTCCAAGTGCATTGCACTTCCAAGAATAGTAACTAATATGCATTGCTGTTTTAAACAACTTAACAATATCATTTGTGACATGGTTAAAGAACATTATCATAAATTACTAATCATTGTTCTAATAAATATTGAAAACCAAATATACATAGTAAAAAATCACATAAAGATGATGTAAAAAACAAAGTATACAATATATTGACGTTGACACTATTTACAAATCCAGTATGCTTCTACCCCCCTAAATAAAAAGAAAGAAAACAAATAATAAAAAAAATGAAAGCAACAAATCAAAACAAGGAAAATGGAAAATGAATCTGCAGCTACCATCATCTTACCAGTTATCATACATTGAATTTCTTCATCTATCTTTCATATATAAATCTAGCAAACTTTGATTTTGATACAATCAAACTAATTCATTGTCTGGTCAAAATATCATCTCCTGTAACATCAGAGAAAAAAAATTAACATTTGATAAAGCTCGGCACAATCAATGTGCCAATGTCGTGTTAGTGTCATGTCAGTGTCGGTACTTAATATGTTAGCAAAGATGATTGTATTGTATTCAATGAAAATTAAATATACTGCTCTTTTCAGTTAGTTATTAGAGTTAATATGGAATGAATACAAAAAGCCGAACCTGGTCGCAATTAGGACAGGAGTCACTTCTTTCCATCCATTCAAGAATGCAAGATAGGTGAAAATGATGTTCACATTTTGTCAGATTTTTCGGATTCTCATCGTCATATTCTGCATTAAAAAAAGAAAAAGAATAAAATCTCAAATCATTGTTTATCAATATACTAAGAGAGAAAGAGCTTAATTAACTTTCGATTACGCGAGAAACTGTACCTTCGAGACAAATTGGGCAGACATCCTCTTCTTCTGTCGTCAATACTTGTGTTCCGTTTGATTTTGATAGTTTTTCCTTCTTTGGAGATAGAGGTGTAGATTTGGTTTGAGCTTTACAATCTGATTCTTCAATATCATCATCGCGTGTAATTGAAGTTTCAAAACTACTCATACTAACAGTTTCTCTGCCAGATTCAGAGTCTGTCGACGCGGGACCTCCGAAGACAATGTCATAAGGAAGAGGCACAGGAGGAGATCGGAACGTATCAGGTATTGCCCCTTCAAAATTTAGTCCAACCAGAAATCCAGCAGAGAGTGAAGGAGCGGGGTACCGTCATTAGAAGTTGAAGATCCACGCTCTTCAAAAGTAGGCGGACACTGAAACCAGAGTTTTTCAAACTTTAAATCATAAGCACATAACAAATTGTGAATAAACAAATTAATTAAGTGCTCGTAGGCTTATAGCATAAGCGCTTATCAATGATAGCAACCATTTTAAGGCTTTTAATAGCCAAGTTGATTATGATGAAAATAATAGAGTGAGATTACTAACATAGTAATAAACCGGTGTTCCTTGCAAATGATGTTTTCTGGAAGAACAACAGCAACCTCCCATTTTCCACTAGCTTGATCTTGTTACTTAATCGAAACTCTCATTGATACTTTCATTCCTTTTATCCAATCTGCTATTACAAGCCTAAAAATAACATTGATGATTAATTCACAATTTCACATATGAAACAAACTTAAAAATTTCACACAAAAAAACTCAATGATATCAAAAGAAACATGCAACCAAATAGTTACATTCATTCCTTGGTAAATTATGATTTGAGAAACCTCATTATTCATTGTTTTGAAGTTCACCTTGATTCAATTTTTTTAACATTCTTCTTATATCACTCATCCCTACAATGTTATTTGTCTTCAAAATCATTAATAAGCAAATTAACCACTAAGAGAATTTTAATCTATGAAGAAGAATACCGACACTTCATATTGAAGTGTGTCCTTGTCCAATGTTCAACACATGTCAGTGTTTGACATCAGTGTGACATCAACATATTCAAGTGAAGCACGGACATCAGAAACACGATACTAACACGGACACCGACACACCATTTTTCAGAGGTGTCAGTGCTATAGAACTCATCTATCGTCTCAAACTATTATTGGCGTCGACGTGTCAGTACTATGTCAGTGTTTCATATTTGTCAATCAAGTTAACCTACCAAAGGAAGACAGCTTATAGATTATATAGTAGTTGCAATAGACACAAAAATATTCAATCAGAAGTTACACTTTTCATATCTATTAATTTCAACAACAAAAATCATTAACATCCCAGTTACAGATTACTAAAATTAGCACATCAATTTCAGCAAAAAAATGAAACTTTACAAACAGAAACCAATCCACAAAACCAACAACAAGAGCCACCTTCAAGTCACCACCACTACAAGACAAAACAAAACAGAGGAAAAAACTAGACCCAAAACCCCCCAACAACCAAAAACAATAACCCTAACAAGAATTGTGTGAGGAAGCAAAACCAACACAATCAAATTCAGAGCACAAAACCATATCTGCAAATCCTAAAAGGGTGGTCAAAAAACACAAGTTGGTAAACAGTTACAATTCATGAAAACTGATAAAGCTAAGAGTAGCAAAAACCAAAAACGGAGAAGACAAGAAAAAAAGAAACTTACCTTTATGGAAGCAATAGAAGGGATGAAGAGAAAGGTGGGAAATTGTTGGTTTGTTGTGGAATTTGGTTGCTTGAAGGTGGCTATGGTTATGGCTATGACTCTATATCTTTCTTTCTTTCTTTATATCAAAATTATATAATAGTATAAATATTTAATATTTAGTAGAAACTTTTCATTCTTTAAATGTTTACTTCAATTAATATACTAAAACAGAGGCCTAGTGCTGTTTGTGTTTGCATTAAGATGTTATACTCTTAACCACTAATATGTCATTTGTATTTTTTTTACACGGATATTTATATAAAATTTTATATTTTTAAGTTTAAAAGGTGTAAAATTTGTGGGTATTCTCCGTCTGTCTTATTTTTTTAAGACGAGACAAAGTTTTAGACCCGTATCTTTAATTATGTATGTTTCGTTTCACCTTATTTTTTGTGGATTTTTGTAAAATGAATCTAAACGGAACGGATATGTCCGTTTACTAACTTAAAAAAATATACTAAAATATAATGTACATATTAATTATAGTGGCAATAATATTTATTTTCGATATCAATTTTATAAATATTCTTAAAAACAAAGCAGAATAGGATAGATATTATTGAGGGCGCAAATCTAAAATTTTGTTTCACTCTATAAAAAAGAAAGATAAGTCGAATGGATTTGCGGGCATTACACTTTTTATCTTAAAAATTACAAAAGATTTGTTAGTGTAGGCGTTCACAAAAAACGAGGTTTACTTGTTAAAAAAAAACTCAAATAATATTTATTTTAGATATTAACTTTTGCAAAAATTCATAGAACATACCTCTCGGGATTATGGTGAACTCCTGAAGGTTTAACCGAAACCACGGGTGTCAGCACACTTTCATACTTTATCTCATCATTGTATTCATATTTAATTACAAAAGAATAGTTAAGAGTAATTGAGTTAACATACTTAACATTATGCATAACACTTGAATATGAATAATTGGATGAAATTCTAAAATTATAAGTTATCAGGCACCACATATAATTTACAGGTTGCATTAGTAGTCGGGAAGGAGTCTGGTTCCGGCTTCGCGTATAACTGCTTTTCCGTGGGACTGCCCTGATCGTGGATCAAAGAGGCACACGCCTGAGCTACCGTTGCAGTGTGCTTGTGAGGGCCGCGTGACTTTTCCCACTTGGCGTTAGCACACTTGCGTGCTCGGTATGGTGGGGTTATGAGGCCATATCGACTAACACATAACAGGTAACTCACCTCTAATGAAGTCAAGTAGATTAAGCACTAGGCTTTCGCCCGGTGGGCCCATGTGTCAAGATGGCGTGTTGTACTCGGCGTTAACATACGTGCGTGAAGATGATTAATGGGACTATGCCGCCAATTAGGCTAAGGTCATCTCGCGGCCTGGAAAAAAAAAGGTGTATGACGGATTCGCGGACACTACACATTTTTATCGTAAAAATTATATTGTTGAGGATACGGACATAAAATTTTAATTCGCCTCGTAAAAAAGTAAGAATAAAATAGACATGCCCGACAGACAAGGTCCATTTTGTAACCCCTATATACGATGTTTAGAAATCCTACTTTAACGGATAGAAATTAATATTACTAAGTTGTAAGTTGTGCGTAATTCAGTAAAATTTGAACTCCATTACTAACTATTATGCATATGAGTTCTAATAGTTGTCACTTTTTTACCAACATTTAATATATTTTATTAAAAATTATATAAATTTATGAAATAATTTTGTTAGATGATAATGTTTATTATATTAATTTTATTTATTTAATATTACGTAGGTGATGAGTTATACTAGATGATAAGAATGCATTAATTTTCAATATAATGAGTCAATAATATTTAAAAATGTAATGCTTCCTCATTGGAGGAGGATGTAGGGTTGTGTTATTATATTTCTGTTTCTTTTGTCTTCTTTCTACGTGTATATATAAAAATAATAATGCATGAAAATGACTTAGGTGGCTAGGGTTTTTTTTAAAACCAAATTATACTTTACAATTAACTTTAAAAATATTATGATTTGTTTAGACGTGTAGTGTAAAGCTTTTAGGAATTTGTGTGACTCATGTTTCAATTTTGTTCTCCATTACGTAACACTTTAATCCTAATGTTATGACTTTGATACCTCATGCTTTGTGAAAAATATTCTCTAATTATATTTTAGGTTCTCCACTAAGTTCTAGCTTAAGTCCTTGGGTTTAGGGTTGCTGAAAGAGATAGAAAAGATAAATAAGTGAATGTGTAGTTCATGAAATTAAAATAAATTTAAAGTCTTATGTTTGAGAAAATAATAGCTGAATTTTGTTAAGGGGGTATTGCAAAAAATGCCAAAAAAGTAGGTCTAGCTACATAACCTTGTCACCACAAGGAGGATAATATTTAAATAAAGCAAGTAAGAAAATGAGGTTAGAAAATACACGTAGCTCACATATTAAGCGAACATTTTATATTCACACAAAAATATTATAAGCTCCACCAGAAAAAAAATTAAAATAAGTTACAAATAGTTTAAGGACGGAAACTCTAAACAAATTTTTCCAAACTCTAAAATGCCATAAAACCAAAATTGGTAGGAGACTTTGGCACATAGTTTTGGGCCGACTGTCGGCCCAAAAGGGTAAGGCTGAATCGCCAGTCTAAATTATTTCGTTAAGGTATCAAAATATAATGTAATTCTGTTCTAGAGCTCCACACTTGATCCATGTCGGGGGATACTATATGTCGTTAGATGTCATCAGAAAGTCTATCGCGCCCCACGTCAAAATTGTAGATAATGTCCATAAACGTCATTCATATATAAAGTCTCACGATAGACTTGAGGTATTTTCTCTGTGGTCCATAACTCATTTTACTCATCATTCTCTAACTAATTTAGGCGTTGGAGTGCTAACATTGCAAGTTCATTCATATGCAGTCATATCAGAGATCTGCTCCGCCGCACCAAGCCCATACTTTGTCATTTCACCGATCATTTATGGGTCCACAGTGGAATAGTGGTGTCATCCATAAGGGGAGTAGGTTAGGTCGAGTTAGATTTTGTCAAACTTGAATCTGACTTGCTAAAAATTTCAAAGTCTAAGTCTAGTATGTGGCCTATCACAGACTTATTTTTAGGCCTGAGTCTGACATTTTTGAAGGTTTAATTGACCTATTAGTCTGCATAAAAGCCTGTTTTATTTGAATATTTATAAATAAATAATTTAATTAATGTTTAAATAGACTAACAAACTAAAAGATCAACGAGACTATATGTTTATATGCATTGACTTATTTAAGTTTACCTATTTACATAAGTTTTGTGATACTATTTGTTTGAAAAAACTTATGAAAACAACTTATGACATTGTTCATAAATTTTTTTCAGCTTATTTTCATAAGTTCTTCAAGAAAACTAAGCTTTATTTTTTATTTTAAGTCAAAATACAAATACAATATAATAATAAAATTATTCGTATTTATTGAAATAGGTCGGCCTAATAGGATCAAATGATTTTTTATGACTTGTGGCATATTTTTTTTTAACTAAATAGACTTATAAAAAAGCATCTACATTTCTATTTAAAAAGCATGGTCTGACCTAAGCTTGCGTAGGCCAGGTCGTAGGCCCTTATTAATTGACTTGACATATTTCCACTCCTAGCCGTCTATGAAATAATGGTTACACTCTGATCCATAATTCACTTCACTTCTCATTCTCTTACTAATTTATACTCCCTCTGTCCCAAATTATAAGAGAAAATTACTTTTTAGATTCATTGAATAATTAATGTATTTGGTCTATATAAAGACCAGATACATTAATTCTTCAATGAATCTAAAAAGTGATTTTCTCTTATAATTTGGGACGGAGGGAGTACGTTGGAGTGTTAATCTTATAGATTCACCCTCGTGTCGTCGTACAAGAGATCTGCTCCACCATACCACGCCCCTACTTCATCATTTAACCGACTAGTAGTTTGCCCGTGCAATGCACGGATAAGCTTGTATAGTTAGCTTTTAATAATTTGTTAATCATCTTTTTAATATAAAAAATATTAATTGTAAGAAAATAAGTACTATTATTCACAATATTTTATTTACTTCAATTCTCTAACATATCTTTTTTTGATTTGAGAATTTTTTTAATAATAATGAAATCAACATGATATGGAAAACTTTATAATATTATTATAAAAATCAAAATTTAAAAATATAAAGAAAAAACATACTATAATATTTTTAATTTTTATAAAAAAATATCGACGTTACTTTTTATTATTATTTAAATTTAAATCTGAAATGTGGAAAAGAGAGATTTTTAACTTATATTTTAAAAATGATAAATATATATATATATATATATATATATATATATATATATATATATATATATATATATATATATATATATATATATATATATATATATATATATATATTTATATATTGTATTTATATTTTTTATTTATTATCCATCATAAATTAGTTATATACATTTTTTAATATTTGTTTTTAGATATTTGCATATTATATAATTATATCAATTTTATTAATCTTTTTATATTTTTGATTTGTATATATATATATATATATATATATATATATATATATATATATATATATATATATATATATATATATATATATATATAAATTGTATTTATATTTTTTATTTATTATCTATCATAAATTAGTTATATACATTTTTTAATATTTTTTTTTAGATATTTGGATATTATATAATTATATCAATTTTATTAATATTTTTATATTTTTTATTTGTATTTATTATTTAGAAAAACTAAGTAATTCATGATTATATAAAAATTATAATTTTATTATTAAACAAAATAAATAAAAGAGAATAATTAAAAAAAGCATAATTTTTTAACATTGCAATGGGATTTGTAAAATCAATTTTTAAAAAAGTAAAATTAGGATTGATATTAGAGTGACATGTGTCAAATGTTGCTAAAAGTTGTTATCATGATGCCACATGGCTAGGGTTGCCATCATGACAACCTTGCATTTATATATAAGATAAGATTATTTCTAGTTCCCTAGCTGTTATGACTTTGATCCCTCATGCTTTGTGACAAATACTCTCTAATTACATTTTAGGTTCTCCACGAAATTGAATTTGGTAATGTACTAGTGGTGCATGTTCTTTTTGCTGTCTTTGTTTTTACCTCCTTTTCTTCCATGTAACTATCATAAAATTAGGACTGCTGAAAGAGAGAGAAAAACAAAAAAGTGAATGTGTAACTCATGAAATTAAAATAAATTCAAAGGCTTCTGTTTGAGAGAGAAAAACAAAAAAGTGAATGTGTAACTCATGACATTGTTCATATACACAAAAATATTCATAAGCTCCACCAGAACAAAATATTAAAACAAGTTGCAAATAGTTTAAGGACAGAAACTCTAAACAAACTTTTCCAACTATTCTAAAATAGAATAAAACCAAAATTGGTAGTAGACATTGATACATAATTAATAATAGAACAGTACAGTAACATCACTCTCACTAAGTAGACATCTTTTATAATGTTTTTTCCATGTCAACCTTATAAATTATGTTTGTGTAATGTATAATGTAATGCAAACTCCTTCATTGTTTATGATGTAGAGATAAGATCCATTATCACAAATATCTTAATCTTAATATGATACAGTTCAAAGGCAAGTCTTATTCTAAACTATAATTACACAAGACAAACCTCTTTATCCAATGACCAAAATTACCCCTAGTTTCATTCCTTTAAGGGTAAAATATTCCATAAAGAATGGCATAAACAAACCTTATGCTGAAAAGAATTTACAAGAAACTGCATTGCTTCATCACTTCACTCTTATTGGCCTCAGAATCGACTCTTACGATGACTTCTTATATAAGTAAGAAACCGATATGTTTGGATTTCCACTGCGAATGTACATTTACTGTCCATAAGTCCGTAGATCTCAAATGAACTCCATCAAATGTACCTTTGCAGATTCTCAACTGTAAACCGAACATAAGCAAATTTGAATCTAATACCAGCAAGCCACGTACTTTTGTGCTACCTTCGCATGAACTTGCAATAAACACATTCTAAAAAACTAAAATGATTCGCCTCTGTCCCCCTTTTTACACCATCCTATTCGATATATATTATTCTATTTCTAACTGGCTCTTGGAAGTGAATCTTGATGAGTCAGTTCATAGTTTCCATTTTCAGGTAGCTGATTCTCACTATCCACAATATTTGCTTTTGAACAAAGGAAGAAGAAAGAAGATGTGTATATTGAAATATGCCAAAAGCTGTAAAAAAACACATTTCAAAAGAAGGCGAACATGAGATATAGAGAAGGTATAAACAAAAAGAAGGGAAATGATGATAGTAATATTGTTAATACCTATGCCAAAACCAGTAATTTTCACTGGTTTCAAGTGTCCAGCTTACTATTGCCATTGACAGCGCAGAAAAACCAGCTAATGCAAAAGGCCAGTGGTACCGTCTTAGAAGTGTTCCAACAAGATTACATAGCCATCGCTTTATCACTCGCAAACTGCAGATAAATTCATCACTAATAAGTTATATTCAGTGTCATTAAATAGCATCTATATCGCAGCTGAATCCGTTACGCTATGTAGTACAAAGTATTGTTTAATAGTGGCTATAGCGACGCTGTAGCCATTATAGCATAGCAGATTTTGAGTTAACTGCTATAAAGCATAGTGCCATCGATCGCTATTATGTTGCATGTAAACCAATATAATGTCGTACTCGAAACAAACTTACATCTGAGAGAAATCAAGTGAGAATCTAACTGAAAAGGAAAGGGACCTATACTTTGTTGACAACTCTATAACCCATCCAATAAGGAGACCAAGAGCACCGATCACCATCACAAGAACAACATTGGAAGACCTACATATTTCATATTCAAATATGAAAAAGATTATCAAAAATTTTATGGTATTTGTGTATATGCAAGGGCGCGTGTGTGAGCACGTGAACATTCAGTCTATTAGTTCATTTACCTGGTTGCATTTGTTACAGCCATTAGAGCAGTAAGGATAGCGACAGCCGTGTGGATTGCCCTCTTCAATACTTCATCAATGGTAGCTAAGTAAAGAAAAGTGCTAATCACAGCCATGAAAGAGAGCCAGAAGTCCATGAACTGTAGGACGTTATAGTTTAATGCACACCAAGCACCTACGTCACAAGCATGATATAGTCCACTAGCAATTCCACTAGATGTGAACAAAACCCATTCTGCCAATGCCTGCATAATAAACGATGTTATGAAATTTGTATGATCAAATAAAGGTATACTATGGGTTGCATACATAAGTAAATATAATGAGATAATAAGAGTTACCGAACAAGTAAAGAGAAAGAACCACCTTCTGCCGAAGGGCCCAATAGGCAGGAAGTATGGCCGCAGCATTTGATACAATGAGAAAAAATGATTGTCGTACATGCCCTGCACAAATTTTCAGTGACTCGTTTAGGGTCTAATGATGTAAACGCTTACAGGCACAAAGGTTCTGACTTGATAAAAAATTGAAGCTAAAAAAGAAATAAAGATAAAGGACCAAAAGACAAGTTTGCCTGATAAATAAGTTACACAACAAGAAAAATAAAATTGATGCTTTATATAAGTAAATTTGAACAATGCAGGACAATTAAATCACTAACTTCATCAATCTCAAAAATGAACTAGCACCTTGATGTGATACAATTTCAATGCTACAGTCAATGCCTCCATGGTTTCGATCACAAGAGCAGAAGCTGAAGACAACAAAGTAAACATTTAAAATGATGAATTCCTTAATACATTAGAGAAAAGAAATGAAAAACATGCAATAATGTAATCTCTAAAAAAGAAGATTAATACAATTGGAAAACTCTATAGCATGCCATCTGAATTGTATTCCCCACAAAATCTCAATCACTACCAAGGACTTCTAAGGTAACGTAATTTAAAAGAAAATTTAGGAACAAGCAAAGGGTTTAAAATAAACCTGTACGATGTCAAGCCACTTGCATCAAAAGAAAATTTACAGTCCCCGTGAGAGGAACAATGTTTCGGGCATCGTTCAAGCGAAAGAGACATGACAGTTGGCTCTTTAGAAGGATCACGGCTAGTATTAAGATATCTAAGACCAAAACCCCAAGTTCCTTCTCTAGCATACATAATATAGAAATTGATCTTGTTGTCAGTCCAATCATATAGCATGAAAAACATAGATGTGTCGCTTCTCATTGTCTTGTTAGCATAATAATAGTCCCGGTTAATAAGAGATGGTAGTCCACCAAATCTAACGTAAACTTCATAATTGATCTTCACGTCTGAGGATAGTTGTACATGAATATTTCCTCCGGCTGCACCGCGTGGAATGTCCAGAAGTAAATAAGTCCAACTGTTACCAGGGTCACCATGGTATGATGAGTTACTCAAGAGTGGTTCAAGAGGGAAATTGGCAGAAGTATAAGATGCTCCGGTACTGACCGGTAGATAATATGATTCAAAGGGAGTTGGACCTCTCCGTACAAATGTCTGCAGAAAACAACTCTCGTATTGTCAATAGCTTATTCCAGCTTAAATAAATACCTTCTAGCATCAAGTTGTCGCATGATTCTACCCTAGAGCGTTCTTAAATCAACTTCAAATCAAGAAATATTAATAGAGATGATTTTTGCATAACCAAACTTGACAACTTTTCCGATAACTTTTAAAGTGGTTAACACAGTTCAAATAGGTGGTTAATTACGTTTAGAAGATGATTAATGGATATGTTAGTTTTTGAAACTCATTAACCATCAACATAACTTCATTAATCACAAATTTGAACGTGGTTAACCATTTGGACTTGGTACATTAACTTGATTCTACTCATTCTACTTGTAACTTCAAATGTTATATTGTAGTACAAGGATTAGCATAACCTTAATTGTTATTATAAAGAAAGTTCTTAAGGTGACAACACAAAAAGGAAATTTTGGCAGAAAATATCACGCAAAGAATACTACCTGAAGCGTGTAGATATCCATTGTACAATTTGGACCAGCCTTCCCAAAAGGACATTGAAGCACCTGTGATTCCACTGAATAGCAAACCCTTACATTGCTATCCTGTATCTTTATAGGATTGATCGGTACGATAGTAATGTACCAACGACCGATTAATGGTGAATGAATAACCAGCGGCACTTTACTTAAATCACTGGAGTAATCGTACGAAGCGACTGAAGGCATTGAACCATGGCGAACAAAACACATTAAACTAACATCATTTGCACCAGATGTTTTGTTTGAAGACGTGATATTGAATTTGACATCACTTGCCATAATAGTAAATTCGTCTGCCACATTTATTATATCAAAGGAGAAGAAGTTTGATACGCTTTCATCAGCACAAAAAGTTTTCCCACTACTTTTGCAGGTCATCAAATTTTCCAACTCTGGCTCATTCGCCATTGTAGCTTTCAAAGTATTATTGACATCAGATGTTGTGCATGAAAATGGATAAACCGGACTGTTACAGAAATCTCCCATCATCATTGAATTTGTGCATGCTTCCACAGTTATATTGGCAGCAAAGGAGTATGCTGGACCCCGGACAATCTTCAGAGGTAAAAATATTATTACTTTTTGGGTAATTTTCAGAATTATTTTGGGCAAAAAAAAAAAGACTTGCATAGTAAACCTTACCATCTTCGACTGTGTTCTTGTAGGTCCAATGCCATTGAAAAGACCAATGAACCAAACACCTGGAGATATCTGAACAACAATTTGTTATGGTTTCTATCTTAGAAATTACATAAGAACTAAAGAAGAATCACTTGAACCTAACCATTCCCCAAGCAACATATATGCTAGTTATATAAAACCGATCATGTGTCCTAACATCTCAAGCTTTTCGGAGGGTTTGTCCTTGAAATATAACATATCGGAGCCCCTATGACTATTTTTTTTTAGCAAATATTACACTTATCTTGCATCTTAACCAGAGTAGTCAATAGCGGCGCTATCCCACTATAGCGGAGCGGAGTGGAGGCCAGCCGCTATGGAAAGAGCCTTGGTAGTGCAGAACACTATAGCGGCTGATATAAGGTAAATAGCGAGTAGCGGGGGCGGAGCAATTTCTGTCCCGCTATCCTTCTCCCCTCTAAAAAACCGAAATTACCCTTTAAATTTAAAACGTTTAAGGGTGATTTTGGGTTTTTCAATCAAATCTGAGTTGAGACTCAAACCTAATCTTGACGTTTGTGCACTTCCGTTCTTCCAAAGAAAAATCACAACTTCCTCCCTCACCTCTCTCTACACTTCGTTCTTCCCTCTGCACTTCATATGTTTATAATTATTATTCATGTAATTTGTTCCAAGAAAGATGAAATAGCGAATATCCCGCAATACACTATCCCATTTTTGGGGTTAACCGCGCTCCGCGCCACTATCCAGGATTAACTACTCTAAACCTACTAACTTAACTTTTAATAGAACCGGCCCTTCACTATAGGAATTTTAATGTTAAGCAAGTATTTCTATGTTATTACAAGCATAAGGAGACATTGAGCTGGATGAAGCAATACATTAAACATGGATATTATACTAGTAATAAAAAAGTATCTGTAATGCTTCGAGTAAAAAAATAAGCGTAAAACAATACCTGATTGTTTGTCAGTTTCATAGTGATATTTTTCTGCATAGGGAAGCACTGCTCCACATCTAAACCATTTATCCCTGAATAAAATGGGGAACAAAAAGTAATCATAATAGGAAATTGAAAACAAAAGGTGAAAAAAGAAATCTAGTGTGTTCTTTCTTGTCAAAAAGGGAGATAGATAATGAGAAGGAGAGCAAGCCAATAATAGATAAGAATCTTATTATCTTAGACGGTCAAAAACAACATGGCAACTGTTTCGTAGCATCTGTGCTTCCTCGGTCTCGTACCTGAGATGGCTGAATCTTTCAAAGTTAAGTTTAGGGCATCTGGCAGTGGAGGACCTCCGTCTCTAAAGCATATTATTGGTAGTGTGCTCATTGGAACACTTTCAATTCTAGAGACATCCTGAAAACGGAAGGGCCCATTCAACAAAAAGATAATATTGTGATGAGCACTTCATAGACTTTTCTATAGCATAGTCGGTAATGACAATTTTAATAAGATTGGATGTACTTACAAGGTCTACATCTGAGTTCATTGCTATAGACATCGTAGAAAACCATGGCGGCAAGTCAACTGAAGAAATAGAAAACATTAAGAGACAAGTAAGATCATTCACAACTCCAGAAGTCCAAACATATCTGAAAATGAGGTTTTTCGAGAAAACAGATTTTCAAAATAATTGAACTCATAATTGCAATCGAATCATCAAAGCAGAATGAAAAATAAAATTAACTTCTTCTGTGATACCATCTCACATTTGTCTCCATCTGAAATTCTTTAGTGTTTGGTTTTGCAGTTGAAAAAAATTGATTCTGAATGAATTAATTCTATAAAATTGATTCTGACTAAAAGTGAGTTGAAAGTAAAGTGATTTATGTTTGGATAAATTGTTGCAAAAGTGAGTTTAACAATCATGTTTAGACTCAAAAGCTAGAAATCATAGCTTCAAGTAGAATCAACTCTAGAATACAGAACCAATTCTACTCGATAGCAAACTAAACATGTTAAAATTAATTTCACACTTCCATAATTAATTCTAAGCGCGCCAATCGTGAAACCAAGCATTATGTTACTAGTGAGGGAAGAATGGCCAATACAACAACTGAATCTAATGAGAATGAGGGACACATGGCACATGATCCTACTTTTGTGGAGCCAAGGCGAGGAATGAGAGGAAAGATCTCTAACCAAAAATATGCCAATGATTGGTTATTATGAGTAGGGAATTTAGTGGAATGAAGTTGAATCTCTTCTGTCTTTGAGCCTAGGCATTCTAGAGCTTTCTTTTATCCCTTGTACTTCCTTACATCAAGTGTTTATCACATTCTGCATAATCAATACAAAATCCCGTACAGTGTACACCATTGACAGTTAATTGCATTAGAGTACCAAATTCCTCTTTTAATTTGTGTGTTGTTAACTGAGTTTTCTGGCTCATAACACATTACACAGTTGATTATTGCCCCTTCCTTCCTCATACAAGGTTTCTGATCACATTAGTAAAATCTAACAAACTAGCGCATCATAAAATAGATAACAAATAACAAACAGCAATTGTTCCAACCCCAAATCCGCTGCACCGTTTTCCAAGGTATGTTCGAGAACAACCTCAGACCATTTGGGCTGTTTGTGAGAATCCGGGGTTTAAGCCATGTACAAGGGATGTTAAACTCTTTCACCCCTTAGCCTCGACTGGAGGACTATTGTTCCGGTACGTAAAGTCTCACATTACTAGGAATTGAAACCAAGAGTGGTCTATAAACACTCACGTTCACAACCACCCGAGTCGAATTTAACTAAGGACAAAATTGTGAGGGTTTACACAAAGTCCCAAAGCGGACAATACCTAAGAAAAGTCGTGTTCCTGAGTTACCAAATAAGATTGCATCCCTATGCTTCAAGTCCATACATGATACTTGCATAGTTACTATTACAAGGTAACAGTGATCAAAGCCGTCTTAAGTTTTTGAGGCCATATGAAGGTTAGGTCATGTTCAACCATTGCAAAACAAATAGGGACCCTATTTTGCCACGACATAATCACGACAAATATTTTATGACACTCTATTTAAACAAGTTTTAATTGAGACAAATTTGGCATTCAGTCTTGCATGCCCTCAAAGACGGCCCTCACTGTGATAAACTATAGGCTATAGCAACATAACCTAGAAATATCTAAAAAAAAGTAACTAATATAAAACACAGGACTCATATTTCACATGATCAAGTCCATCATAGCCGAATAATAATCACAAAAACATAATTAAGCTGTAATCAGTCTCTTAGATTTCCCCTAAAACATAAAACCGAACCAATTGTATAATCCTCACAGACTAAACCCCGGATGAAGCAAATAAGATCAAATTCAATTCCAACACTAACATAATGCTTCATCACAAACAACCACAAGAACAACAACAACAAAAAATCAAGCAAATAATAATGACTAAAAACAAAAAGGGTCACTGTGAATTAGGTAACAAACCTCTAATATAGCGCAAATCAAAGGGTCTGAGCCTAGTATGAGGGTAACTGAAGCTTGAAACAATAAAGGTTTCACCTTTGCTGCTGGGTTCACCATTTGCAGAGAGTAGAACAAAGGAACAAGAAAAGAGCAGCACAAAATTGAAAAAACTCATTTTTTTTACCAATTTTGAGAGAGTTGTTCTGAGATCATAGCGATGAATTTTGGTGGGGAGTGAGTGAGTAACGCAAAAGGGTATTATTTTTTTAATTAATTAATTAAATAATAATGAAAAAAAACATTTGTCAGTGAGAATGTGGGAAACACATGTAAAAAGTTGAAACTTATTAATGAGTCATTAAATATTGGAAAAAAAAAACATAAAACAAAACAAAACTCACAAAATCTATGTGAGATATACGATGATGATGCTCTATGTTAAGTACCATGTTGACTCACTTTGGGTTGACTTTTGTCTAATGTGGTAAACACCTCGAAGACTATTTATTTTATTTTATAAAATAGAGAGAATAAAGTTATGTGTATGTGTATCCATTTTAATTTTTAATCTATATTAATTAAATTGTAATATATTTTATAATTTTTGTTTTAAACAATGTTTTTTTTCTCTTTCAATTTGATATGATCTAAAGGTAATTAAAACTTTATTATGACCAAATCAAGAAAGTTATAATCACCTTTATTAAAATCAAATAGGGAGCACTCAAACATGGAATCATGTTAGCCTTACGTATTTTAAAGCTTTAAATAAAGGTAACACGGGTGTTTATTTATTCATAATACAGCAACACAAATAGTTTCATTATAGTGTTTTTTTTTTCCTTTGTATCTTTTTGATAAAATATATTAGTAAAGTAGTTTTTCATCTTTTAGACAGAAGGGTGAAAAAAAAAATTATTCTCGTTATAGAAGAAAATGGGTGATGCACTGACTGTGTAAAATAGTTTTACACTATCAATTAATCATAATCATGTATTTAATTACAATTCATTTTTATTTTAAAAAGATTTAATGACATGACATATTGTTGGTTTTCTAGGATGACAGAGTAAAACTATTTTATATTGTCAGTGTATATCCATTAAACTCATTTTTTAAACCTTTAACAGAAAAGATACATATATATAATTTTTTTTAAAATAATCAATTTTAAAAAAAAAATTCAAAAATAAACATAATTCAAAAAATTACATAAATAATCAGGTTTGGGATGTCCTAAGTGTAGGCGTCACTCTTCATGGCGCCAATGACCAAATATTTGGAAGTATGTGCCACCTCCATGACGTCAATGTTCATGGCTATTAGGATTAGCCATTTGCCTAAGGTCATTTTAGGGTTTTTTTATTTTCTTGAAATAATAATAAATATTTAATATAAATGAAAAAATGTGAAAAAAGATACTACTAATTAATTATAAAATAATTTTACAAAAGTTTAAAAAAATACAAATATTCTAATGATCATCATCACCGTAACGACCCTCGGTTCCGCATATGTTAAACACGTTGACCCCTAACCCATTGAGGTTCTTGTTATGTTTGGGTAGATGACCCTTGTAATATCCCCTCAATGCGCTCAACGTCCATGCATTCTGTCAGGCCACCAAGTTGTCTCGGGTACCCGCTATCGAATAGTCGGTTGCCCATGCCTGCAAAATTTTGTCATGGTGGTGGGGGTGGTGGGGAAACGATATCTGGTTGGTAGCACTCGGCACTTGAATTGACTTGGTAAAAAGACATTGTTTCTTGTGGTGTGTTGAAGTCATATGTTTGTTAATGGGTGCTACGGTGATGTGACGTTTGCGAGATTAGTGGGTCGCTTGGATTGTATTCCTCTAGTTGGCCCAATTCGGGACTAGGTTGAGATTTGGAGGAGCCCGCCTCGGGGGTGTTGGATGTATTGTCTTTGTTGTTGGTATGGAGTTTGATAATTTGGTTGGTAATGATATTGGTGTTGGCCTTGGTCTTGGTGTTCGTGTTGTTGTCGTCGTTGGGTTGGTTGTTGATTGTAGGCTTGTTGGCGGGGATCAATTAAATAGTATGGGTCGGACACAAACGAATCAGGCGTGGTAACCGATCTATACCAACTCATATATTCTTGTGTTGGTTTCATTTCAAATAGGGAAACAAAGAACTGTAGGACATGTTGGTGACGCCTCTTCCATATTTGACGCCACTCTGGAGCGAAGTATTTCCAACTTCTAACGTTCCATTGGTGGTTCACTATGCGCGGAAATGCCATTGGCTCAAAGACGTCGGAAGAGCCGGGATTTCTTGATGCATGCCGAATTGGAGTTTCACACGGTCACTGTGGTGCATTTCCAATGTTGTACCTTATGATAGATGTTTTTGCAGTCCAAACAACTTCATCTTCGGGGTTGGGTTCATGTTGGAGACCCATATATGGTCTCTAATAAAACTATATAGGAAGAAAAATATAATTAGATCATTTGGAAGATGGTTGATATTAAAAAAAATCGTAGAATATGAATAGTTTAGTGGTAATACATCCTCCGATCGAAGGTAATCCCAAAGTTAGTGATACATCAAGATATTTCCCCTAAGGTTTTTGCTATAATTCATCCCTCTTACACAGAACCTTAAACAAAAAGAGAAAAAACCAATTATTTATAGTTTTTTTAGAAAAGAGTGAGTAAATTTACTTTGTTGCATAGGGGAACATGTAGTGGCCGTTGTTGTCGGTGGCTAGTATCGACATTCTCCACAAACCCCATACTTAGAGTAAGAACGTGCATCCATAAAATGTGCAAGTATCATTTTTTGCATTCTTACAAAGGGAAATATAAAGCATAGCCAAAACGGTGGAACACCAACTATACTTTCCAATGTTATCAATGTCGCCAAACAAACTTAAATACATAAAATTGACACTATTACCTGTACTTTCTAGAAATAATAGGTTACCAAATAATATCATAATATAACATTTAGTTTTGATTAATTTTATTTCCTCGGACGAATGTTCGTTCAAAGAAATAGACTTATAATACTCTTTAAGGGTCTTTAGGTTAATACCTTAACCCCTCGCACCCTCGTCTCCCTCTAAACAAAATGGAATGACATGTAGGAGCTGTTAGTAACAGTGAACAAATATAAACATTGGGAAAGAGAAAGAACCTTTAGGTTAGGGTTATAATAGAATGAATCAAAAGCGTGTGAATAAGGGTTACATCAGAGTATAAATACCAAAAGTAAAGAAAGACCTAACTACCCTTATAAAGATACAATAAAATATAATAATTAATAATAATAACTAACATCTCCCCTCAAACTCAAGATGCATTAGCAGAGAGCATCGAGAGTTTGTCAATCAAAAAACGAAAACGTTTAATAGAATGCGTTTTCGTAAACAAATCAGCAATCTGTAAAGCAGATGAAACAAACGGTAGAGTAATTGTCCCTTCTTGAAGGTGATGCCGGGTGAAGTGACAATCAATCTCAATGTGTTTGGTACGTTCATGAAATACCGAGTTGTGGGCAATTTGAGTGGCACTTTTGTTATCACAATACATAGGAGTTGGCTCAGAAAGAATGACACCCATATCAGAAAGTAACCAACGCAACCAAACTATTTCAGTAGTGGTGGATGCCATAGCACGATACTCAGCTTCTGTAGAAGAACGAGAGACAATATCTTGTTTCTTACTCTTCCAAGAAATAAGAGAGTCTCCAAGAAAGACACAAAACCCTGTGGTTGACTTACGATCTGTGGGGTCGCCAGCCCAATCAGCATCAGAATAAGCACGTAATTCCAATGAGGACGATGAGGGAAAAAGAAGGCTCTGAAATTGGGTTCCCCGAAGATAACGACATATGCGAAGAACAGCTGCCCAATGCACTGTAGTAGGAGAGACAACAAATTGACTGACAACATGAACAGCATGAGCAATATCTGGTCTAGTAATCGTAAGGTACACCAAACTGCCAACTAAAGTACGATATAATGTGGGATCGGGTAGAGGAACACCATCAGATTGAGCATATTTCACATTCAACTCAAGAGGACTGTCTGCTACTCTAGTATCAGAAAGGCGAGCCTGTTCAAGAATGTTGGAAATATACTTAGATTGAGAAAGAAGATAGCCTCTAGGAGAGTAGGCAACTTCAATGCCCAAGAAGTAGCGAAGAGTTCCCAAATCTTTCATCTCAAACTGTTTGGCTAATTGTAGCTTCAAATCATTAATTCCATCCATATCATCACCGGTGATAATCATATCATCAACATATAATGAGAGTAAAATACGACCATGATAAGTGGTCTTGATAAACAAAGCAGAATCATGATCACTTGAGCGAAAGCCAATAGATTTAATCACTGTGGTAAACTTCTCAAACCAAGCTCGTGGAGCTTGTTTCAAACCATATAATGCCTTCTTCAACTTGCACACTTCCCCTTGATTATGAGAAACACCTTGCGGGGGTACCATATAAACTTCCTCTTGAAGGTCACCATTTAGAAATGCATTTTTAACATCCATTTGAGAAATATGCCATTGACGAACAGATGCAACTGCAATAAGAGTACGAATAGTAGTCATTTTAGCAACAGGAGCAAAAGTTTCTTCATAATCCATACCATATTGTTGAGAGAATCCCTTAGCAACAAGACGTGCTTTGTAGCGCTCAACTGATCCATCAGACTTAGTTTTGATCTTGTATATCCAACGAGACCCAATAGCACGTTTTCCAGGAGGAAGAGGTACTAATTCCCAAGTATCTGTTTTATGCAAAGCAGAAAGTTCTTCTGTCATAGCCCGCTGCCATAGAGGGTCAAGAATAGCCTCTTTATAGGAAGAGGGCTCAGACAAACTGTGGATAGAGGTTAGAAAAGAAGAAAAAGAAGAAGAGTAAATGGAATAGACAAAATCGGGCAATTGAGTAGACTTACGGTCACGAGAGGGATAACGCAAAGGTGGAGGATCAACAGTCGTAGGAGGTTCTTGGGTAGCCGTGGGGACAAGAGGGCTGTTAGTTTCTGGAGTATCAATAGTATCAGTCCTGCAATTCTCAAAACTACAATCACTAGAAATATTATCATTATTACCAAAAGGATCAATATGAGTGAGTTTTAAACTGTTAGTAATATAAGAATCAGAAGAAAGAGAGTAAAAAGGAATGTGTTCAAGAAAAACAACATGCCGAGAAACATACAATTTCCTTGCACCAGGATCATAACAACGATAACCCTTTTGACCATCCCCATAACCAAGAAATACACATATAGCAGAACGAGAAGACAACTTATTACGTTCTACTTGTGGGCGAAGAACAAAACAAGTAGAACCAAACACTTTCAACGAAGAATAATCAGGGATAGAGTTATACAATTTTTCAAAAGGAGACAAACCTGACGTGACAGACGATGGGATTCTATTAATAACATGAACAGCAGTAAGAACTGCTTCACCCCAAAATTCACTAGGAACCGAAGCAGACAACAAAAGAGAGCGAGCAGTCTCAATAATGTGACGGTGTTTCCTTTCAGCAACTCCATTCTGTTGAGGTGTATCAGTACAAGATGTTTGATGAATTGTACCATCAAAAGCAAGTAGTTCAGAAAATTTATTAGAGGTATATTCACCACCTAAATCACAACGGAAGCACTTTATAACAATATTATGTTGAGTCTTAACCATAGCACGAAACATACAATAAATGTCAAAAAATTCTGAACGATTTTTCATAAGATACACCCAACAATAACGAGTATAGTCATCAATAAATGAAACATAATATCTAGATCCACCCTTTGAAAGAAGCGGTGATGGACCCCATACATCAGAGTGAACTAAGTCAAACGGTGCATGTGAAATGGAAAGACTTTTACTAAATGGTAAAGCTGAAAATTTAGCAAGTTTACAACCACAACAATCAGAAATATCACTGGTTTGTAACTTTCCTAAAGCTCCAGTAGAAGCCAAATACTTTAATCTAGAAGCAGAGACATGTCCAAGACGGTAATGCCATAAATAAAAACTAGAAGACGAAGAATTTAAACGAAAAGATGATAATAAATCAGTTGTGGAAGTAGAGGTTGAAGCTGAAGTATCTGGGACTCTCAACTCCTCCAAAACATAAAGTCCCCCTTGTCTACGGCCTGTCCCAATCAGCCTCCCGGAATGAGGATCCTGCACACAACAAGAAGTGGAAGAAAACATAACTGAGTAACCAGAATCACACAATTGACTAACAGAAACAAGACTCAAAGTGAGGTCAGGAATATAATAAACATCAGATAATGACAAATTTGGTGAGGAGACAGAACCAATGCCTGCTAATGGCATATGAGTACCATCAGCAGTCATAATCGACATAGATGGTGCAGTATTCAAAGACACAAATGATTTAGCATCATATGACATATGGTGTGATGCTCCAGAGTCTAAAATCCAGATGGATGGAGAAATACCTGGAAAACAAGAGTTCAAACCTTTAGTAGATGAGGCAGACATGGCACGTGACTGAGTGGCAAGAAGCTTTTGTAGCTGCTCTGCAATATCAGATATTTGAGAAGTAGCCTCAGATGGATATGCATGATCAGAACCAGAACCAATGGTAGCAGGAGTAGCAGCAACAACATTGGATGATGGACTCTTGAAGTGTTTCTTATTTGCTTTCAACAATCTGGGACATTGTGCTTTCCAATGACCTTTCTCCTTACAAAAAGCACATTCATCAATACCAAGTCCAACCCTACCTTGAGGTTTTCCTTTATGAAATGGAGCAGCAAAAACAGATGGAGGGGTGGAGAGAACTCCTTTATTTGAAATCAAATTTGAGTGGGACTTTAGTCTAATTTCTTCTGCCAACAATTCATTAAAAACTGAATCAACACTCGGAAGAGGACTACGATGCAGAATACTCCCACGAAGTCCCTCAAAATCATCCCTAAGCGCCATCAAAAATTGAACCAAACGTTGCTCTTCTCTTTGATCAGTGTACGCTTTGACAACTTTCAACTCATCTGATTCCATAAGAGCCAACTGATCCCACAAGTTACTCATCGCTGAATAGAATTCCTGAATGGTCATATTATTCTGTTTAAGAGCTCTAATATCACTCTCCAACTGATACCGTTTTGCAAAATTAGATTGAGCATACAAACGTTTCAAATGGTTCCAAACCTCCTTAGCGGTATCATATTTTGCTAGTTGCACACCTATTGACTGAGAAACAGAATTATTGATCCAAGTAAGAATCTTTGAATTACTAACATCCCATGTTTCCAACTCTTTTGCATATTTTGCTTCATCCTTTTTATCGGTAGGTTTACCCAAGGTTCCATCAACATAACTCCACATCCTTTTTCCTTTTAAAAAATTTTTCATCACATAACTCCAATAAGGATAATTTTCTCCATTGAGTTGGACACTAACCGACTGAAGAGAGTCATCTTTATCATTACTCATTGTAATCAATAGTGAAATAACCAAAACACCACAATTAAATAAACTATCAAATAAAATTGTTCCAAAGAGAACTAATAATAAAGGACACCTATTCTAATAATTCTAATAATAAAGGACAACTATTCTCACTGTATCAATGAACAATAATTTTCCTCCATTAGCATATCACCATCTAACAGCAACGACATAGTTCCTTTTTTTTTTTTTTTCTTCTTTTCAATCTAAAAATAATGTGATCAATTGAATTCTCCACCTACCAACAATTCATTCTTGGAAGAATACAATGACACATATAAAGTAACTTCAACACCTACCAACAATTCAGATACACACTAGCTAAATGGAAACCGAAAGATTGAATTGAAACAGCGTCGGCCGGCACTAACAAATCAACATTAAAAAAAAATATACGAACCCCTTTTCCGGTACAAACCACTTGCACAGTAGATCCAATTTAATCCAAGCTCTTTGATACCATGTTAGTAACAGTGAACAAATATAAACATTGGGAAAGAGAAAGAACCTTTAGGTTAGGGTTATAATAGAATGAATCAAAAGCGTGTGAATAAGGGTTACATCAGAGTATAAATACCAAAAGTAAAGAAAGACCTAACTACCCTTATAAAGATACAATAAAATATAATAATTAATAATAATAACTAACAGGAGCCACCTCATATGGCTTCTATGCACACAATTTGTACATAGGGGCCATGGGAAATGGCTAATCCTAATTGCCTGCTACATAGGCGCCATGGGGGATGATGCATACTCCCAAATGCTTGGTCATTCACGCCATAGGGGGCGGCGCCTACTCTTAGGGCACCCCCAAACTTGGTTATTTATGTAATTTTTTTTTTAATTATTCATTTTTTTGTTTTTTTTTTAAAAAATGGTTATTTAAAAAAATAAAAAATATAAGTAATATTTTATTTTTTAAACCCGAGCGAATAAAAAAGATTTTAAATGTATTTTTTATCATTTTATTTTAATCCTACACTATCACTAAAATTGGGTTAGATATTGTCATCAGTGCCACAACACATTTTTGATAAATTTATACATCAGTGTATAATTAACCATGAAAAAGAAGCTGCAAATACTTTATCTCTCATGCCATATTTATACTAAACAACCAACACATCTTGGCCTCTCATGCCATATTTATACTAAATAGTCATCACCTCTTGGTGTCACACCTTCAAGGTATCTTATGATAATAATTTGTTCTCAAACTATGGTTCAAAATAAATGTCACACAACTTTATAGTTGTTGGTTAGCTTTGATACAACAAGTGATTTTTTTATACAAGTAAAAAAAAGGAAAAAAAATCAAGAAATTATTTAGAAAATAAAGTCTCACGGGCGTCAACTAGTAGGAGAGTGATGATTTTTACAAGAGGCTATACAAAAGATCGATATGGCGCATCATTATCATCCTCATGTTTTGCTAGATAGTCGACACAAGCATTCTTTTCCCAAAGAGTATGAAATATTTGAACTCATTATTTCCTAGTAAGAAACTCTATAATATTGTGGAGAATTGTGGCATAGTCATGTCAAACATTAACTGACTTTAAGATAAGTTTGATAGCAGAGTTGGAGTAAGAATAACATATCAAGTCTTTCATGCAAAGTTCCCAAGCCATGTACAAACTGTTGTTCAATGTGATTGGCTTTATTATGAAAAATAACATGGATTATACAAGATGTTTTAGTGAAGAAGGGACATATGAGGGATACAATTTTCCAGCATGTGTGCAACACCTGGCCCTTGTCAGTAGGTCATGAGGGATGTTGTTATGAACGTACTTTTCTATTGTAATTCAATCAAATTTGTTGCTATCTTTTAGCAATGCATTAATTAAATTTGTTTGGCAGATTAAAAGGATCAAATCTAATTATTTGAATATTTAAAATTTGAATTAAAAACAAATCATATATTTTGTTGGAGTCTTTTGTGGAACAAATCAAAAATAGAACCTAACTAAATCTTCTACAAATCTAGACGAGATTACAACTAATATCCAAAGGAGAAAAGCCCATAATTACATTGCTATTTAAGGAGACTCAAACCTCTCTTGAGAGTGTGTGCACTAGGATTGAAGATATTTGTGTTAGGATTTTGTTTGAGTCATTTATTTGTGTTATTTGTACACCACTCAGCGCCTACATTCATATCATAAGGCATAGTTGTTGGTTTATTTAGTTGAGTTGTAATTCAACAGTTATCATTCTGATTATTGTTGTTGATCACCAGGGTTAGTGATTGAGAAAAAGTGAGAGGATTCTTATATTTAGGAGGAATCCTAAATAAAAATACACTAGGGTGGAACTAAGAAAAGTGGCATTAAACATGGGGTTATTCTTCCAAGACACTTTGTACTAATTTTATTGATAGTGGATTTCCTTTCTTGGGTTGAAATCCCCCTAGGCATAGATGAGGTTGCACCGAACGAGGTTACCAATTTTCTTGTGTTCTTTACTATTTTTATTTTGAATCATGGTTGTTGTTCTCTTGTGTTAATATCGGTTTAACAAGTTGGACAAGTTATCCCATACATCTGGTCAAACATCTGTCCCCTAAGGAATAGAATTTCAATTAGCATCAAAATAGGAACCTTATTTTGTTTCAGTGAGCTATAGGGAAGATATTTTCTATCAAATGGATAACAATAAGGATGGAGAGTTAGTCAATAGACCACCCGTTTTGGATGGAACCAACTATGATTATTTGAAAGCTAAGATGGTTGCCATTCTTAAATCCATAGACAACAAAACATGGAAGGTTGTGATTAAAGATTGGAAACACCATGTGATCACTTATAAAGATGGTACAACAAGCTTAAAGCCTGGAGCTGATTGGTCCAAAGACAAATATGATGAAGCTCTTGGAAACGACAAAGCCTTGAATGTTATATTCAATGGTGTTGACAAGAACATATTCAGACTAACCAACACATGTACTAAAGCTAAAGATAATTGGAAGATTCTTAAGACTACTCTTGAAGGCACATCAAAAGTGCGTATGTCAAGGTTGCAAACCCTCATAACTAAGTTTGAAAATATGAGAATGATGGAAGATAAAACCATATCTTATTTCAACATCCGTCTTCGTGATATAGCCAACAATTAATTTTCTTTGGGAGAGATGTCATAAGAGAAGCTGGTCAGAAAAATCCCCAAATCTTTGCCTAAGAAGTTTGATATGAAGATAACAGCTATTGAAGAAGCTCATATTTAAGCACCTTGAATGTTAATGAACTCATGGGCTCTTTTCAAACATTTGAAGTTTCTATTAATGGAAGATCGAAAAAGATGAACAAAGGTGTATCTTTTTTTATCAAACACGCAATAGAATGAAGATCAAGGTGAAAAGGATATTGAAGAAAGCCAATCAAATGCTATAACTTTCATTGGAATAAAGTTTAACAAAGCTTTGAAAAGTTTGGACAGAAGATGAAGGACAAATATTTAAGAGAATATGTTGGACATCAGTCCTAAAAAAAAGCAAAGATGAATACAAACCTAACAAAGTCAAAAGAGTTCAATGTCATGACTGGGAATGGTTTGGTCACATCAAAGTTGAATGCCATACTTTTCTAATGAAATAGAAAAAAGGACTATCAATCACTTCGTCTGACTCTGATGATGAAAGTGAAGGAGAAAAACTAACAAAGTGATGGCTTTCATTAGAAAGTATGAGTCTGAAGGTGAGTCTAGTGATGAAGACATGACTGAAGAAGGGTTAGTTGCAGCATATAGGCTCTTATACCCCAAGTGGGGGGAAGCATGCATAACTATAAAGAAATTGAAGAAAACCATATGTGTGATTCATAAGGAAAATGAGAAACATGTTTCAATCATCATAGATCTGGAATAGGGCATTACTTTGTTAAATTCCAAGATTGAACATATGACAAAGCATGTGCGTATGTTGAACAATGCTTCAAACATGCTAGATGAAATCTTAAAAGTTGGGAATATGTCCAAGAATATGAAGGGAATAAGATTTGATTCCAGCTTCTCGACACAAGGAAATCAAAATCCCATCTAAGAAGTTTGTCATTCCTAAGAGGAAACTGAGTTTCTGATGGTGGACCACATGTCTCAGCATTCTGCTCAACATGGTTACAAGAATTCTACTTTAAGATGTCATCATTATGGAAGATATGGGCACGTAAGGCTCTAGTGTTATAGGTTGTATGGATATCCTTAGTCCTATAGTCAACCAAGACTCAAAAGAAAATGAGACGAGAAGGTTTAAGCAAATAAGTGTGGAAACCTAAAGTAACAACCACAATTTTTATAGTATAAGGTATGACTGCAAACTTTATCAGTATCAGTCAACTATATGATCAAGGTCAACATGTGAAATTCAACAAGTCTGATTGTATTGTCACTAGCAAAGAACAAAAAGTGCTAATGAAGGGTTCCAAGTCCAAGGAGAATTGCTATATGTGGATATCTCAACCTTCATTTTGTTTTATATCCAAGGTTGATGAAACTAAGTTATGGAACCATAAACTTGCTCATATCAACCTCAAGAGCATGAATATGATCATATCAGAAGTGGCCATTAAGGGTTTTACAAAATTGAAAATTGAAGAAGGAAAAATTTGTGGAGATTGCCAAATAGGTAAGCATATCAAGATGTCCCACAAGAAACTCCAGCATCTGACCACCTCAAAATTTCTTGATTTACCTCATATGGACCTCATAGGGCCTATGCAAGTGGAAAGTCTTGGTGGAAAAAGATATGTGTTTGTGTGTGTGTGGATGATTTTTCAAGATACACGTTGATTAACTTCATAAGATAAAAATATGACACTTTTGGTGTTTTCAAAGAGATATGCCTATGTACTCAAAAAGAAAAGGGAAGTGAAATTGTAAAGATAAGGAGTGACCATGGCAAGTAATTTGAGAATTCCAAGTTCTCTAAATTTTGCCCTACTGAAGGTATTAGTCATAAATTTTCAGCACCTATCACACCTCAACAGAATGGAGTCATAGAACGCAAGAATAGAACCCTACAATGAGCTGTTAAAATTATGTTACCTGTAAATATCTTACCATTTTTGGCCTGAAGCTATGAATAATGCTTATCTCATTCACAATCGTGTGACCATCAGATCTGGAACCAATGCTACTCTATATGAGCTTTGGTAAGGAAGAAAACCAAATGTTAAATACTTCCATGTCTTTGGTAGCAACTGCTACATCTTGGAAGATCATGAGCAAAGATGAAAGAAGGATCCAAAGAGTAATGAAGGGATATTTCTATGATACTCTATCAATAGCAAGGCCTACAGTGTATACAACACTCGTACCAAGACAATGATGGTATACATTGATGATAATCCTAAAGTAAAGGATGTTGTTAAGGGTGAAGGTGATGTTTTCCCTCAATAGACAGATGTCCCAGCATATGTCCCACCCAAGGAGTCAGACATTTTTATTGAAAACTTAAATTCTAAAAATCCCTAAACCAATAAGGGGCCATCTATTAGAATTCAGAAGGATAATCCCATTGAAAATGTCATAGGAAATCTGAATGAAGGAGTCATCACCAGATCCAGAGATATGATTTCCAACTCTTGTTTCATTTCCAAGATTGAACCCAGGAATGTCAAAGAAGCATTGACTGATGAATTTTGGATAAATGCTATGCAATAGTAATTACGTCAATTAAAAAGGAATAATGTATGGGAATTAGTTCCAAGACCTGAAGATGTGAATGTCATTGGTACTAAGTGGATGTACAAGAACAAATCTGATGAAAATGGTAATGTTATAAGGAGCAAGGCAAGGTTAGTTGCTCAAGGGTACACTCAAATATAAGGAGTTGATTTTGATGAGATATTTGCTCCAATTGCTCACCTTGAATCTATTAGATTGTTACTAGGAATCTCTTGCATGTTTAAATTTAGGTTAGATCAAATGGATGTTAAAAGTGTTTTTCTAAATGGTTATCTTAATGAGGAAGTGTATGTAGAGAAACAAAATGGATTCATTGATTCCAGTTTCCATATCATGTGCACAAGTTAAAGTAAGTTATATATGGTTTAAAGCAAGTTCCAAGAGCTTGGTATGAAAGATTAATGGAGTTCCTTGTAAATAATGGATAAAAATAGGTGGAATAGATAAAACATTCTTTGTAAATAATGATAGAGTAAAATTCATGATAGCTCAGATATATGTTGATGACATTGTCTTTGGTGGAATGTCATACCATATGGGGAACATTTTTTCCAACAGATGAAGTCTGAATTTGAGATGAGTCTTGTAGGAGAACTCACTTGCTTTCTTGGTCTTCAAGTTAAGAAAATGGAAGGCAACATTTATGTATCTCAATGAAAGTATGCTAAGAGTATAATAAAGAAATTTGGCCTTGACAATGCAAGTCACAAGAGAACTCATGCTGCTACACATGTGAAAGTAACAAAAGGTGAAAATGGAGTTGATTTAGAATAAAGTTTATACAGAAACATGATTAGGAGTATGCTCTACCTCACAACAATTAGACCTGACATCATATTCTTTATAGGTGTTTGTGCTAGATATCAAGTTAAACCCAAGACTATTCATCTTACTCAAGTGAAAAGAATCTTAAAGTATATCAATGAAACTTGTGACTATGGTATTCTATATTCACATGACACTAATTCAATATTAATAGGGTATTATGATGTTGATTGGGCTGGAAGTGCAGATGATAAAAAACACATATATGGTGGATGTTTTTTTCTTGGCAACAATTTAATCTCATGGATCATCAAGAAGCAAATATGTGTCTCATTGTCTACTGTTGAAGTTGAATACATTGTTGCAGGGAGAAGTTGCACACAATTGCTCTAGATGAAAAAATGTTGAATGAGTACAATGTTGGACAAGATACCATGACATTGTTCTGTGATAACTTGGGTGTTATTAATATTTCAAAGAATCCTATTTAACATGGTATAACCAAGCACATTGACATTCGTCATCATTTCTTCAGGGAACTTATGGAATATAAAGTTATGAATCTTGAGCACATAGCAACTGAAAAACAATTGGCTAACTTATTCGCTAAAAATTTAGATGCAAATCAATTTAAAAAACTAAGGGGTTATCTTGGTATTTGCATATGTGGGAGTTTATAGTCAAAGCTAGGGAGGCATGCAAAAAGAACAATAAAATATCTCTCTCATGATATGTGGTGCACATGAAATGAGGTTGATTATTCCTATTTCAAACTCTCATTTTAACTGGTTCATTGCTATAAGCAATGATACTCTTATTCTCTTTCTCTATTGGACTCAGAATTTTGTTCATTGTCCTTTCCCTCAATTTTTTCCATTCCTTTAAAAAATGAGTCAATCATATGGAAATTTTAAAGCTAAGGAGGTCAAAACGATGAAAGAAAAGCATGGGAAGAATGCTAGGGCTCCATCTAATTTGGAGAAAATGAAGCCAAACTGGAAGAAAATGTTGGACCTTCTGTTGGAGCATCTGAGACTGGGAATAAGGTTGTGACAAAGACGAGGTCTTTGAAGAATAAACTTTGTAGTTTATCTAAGATTGGCATGCATTTTGTTAAGACCAACCTAGCATAAACATGTTAAATAAAATGTCCTAACATACAAGGTTCAACGTGTTGAGCTAAGATGCTCCGACAAGGCGAGTAGGACATCGTGTCTGCATGAGCAGATCTGTCTTGTGTATCAGCCGTTTTATTAGCTACAGAATATTTTGGAACATTCAGTTAGCTTATGTGTCATCCAAGATCGATTTAATCAGAGATATATGTTGGTTTTCACGCTTTCTATAATTGGAGACAATTAAGGAAAGATTGGATTGAAGACATATTTTCTTGGAGAAAAAGTAGCAGACTTGGTGCAACCTCTTTGCTGTGTTTTTGAAGCCCAACCCAGTCTATACTAATCCTATAAATAAACTGGCCTAAACCTAGTTTTAATTGGAACTTATATTTGTTTTTGTTAGGATTCTAGGAATCCTTATTTGGTTGGGTAGTAAGTTCCATAACTATCCATTCACAAACCTTTAGGTGTTGAATGTTTGACCTCCAAAGCTGTTAAGCAAGGAGTGTAATTGTCTGTTCTCATAAGCTTTTAAACATTGAGAATTGTGTGTCTTTGAAGAGTGTCTTCTGAAATTTTTTAATTGTGTCGTTTGTCACTGGTTGTGATTGAAGGGATTTGAGGAGGGCCTCATACCTAGGTGAGTCTTACGTAGAAGTCATAGGAAGGGTAGTGATTAAGTGAGAAGTTGTAAATCGGAAGTTGTTTAGCTTCAAATTGATATTATCGTATATTGATTTCATCCTTGGCTTGGTAGCCCCCATAGTAGGAAGGTTGTTCCGAACTGGGTTAACAATTGTTGGTGTTCTTTTTCTTTCTGTTACTATTTTACTGTTGTTATCTTGATTCCATAGTGTTTAGTCCTCAGATATCTATATCGTGACATCTCCTTTGACATCACATATTTGATACCAGAATTTCATTTGGTATCAAAGCAGGCATCCTGCTCTAACTCTGGGTGAGATTCAGGGAGTTACTTTCTGGTACAATGGACAAGGTTGGGAGTGTAGTGACAATGATATCTATTTTGAATAGAACCAACTACGAGTGTTGGAAGGTTCACATGGAGGCCTACCTCAAAGCCCTTGGACACGAGGTTTAGAGGAATGTTGTCGAAAGATGGGATCCTCCTAGAGTTGTAAGTATAAATGGCACTAATGTACTTAAATATGAAGAAGATTGGGATGATAAGGAGATATCATCAGCACAAGCAAACTTCAAAGTATTAGATGCTATATTCAGCAAGGTTGATGAGGACACCTTCATGATGATCAGTCCCTGTGAATAGGCCAAATCTGCATGGGAAATTATAAGGGAGATCTATGGAAAATAATCCCAAGCAAGGATGATAAACTGTCAACTTCTCAACACCGAGTTTGAAATCTTAAGAATGAAGGAAGGTGAAAGTCTCCAAAACTTTCACATGAATGTTCAAAACTTGGTGAGTGAGTTTGAAGACTTGGGAGAGAAAATGTCAGAGGACAAGCTGATCAAGAAAATACTCAAATCTCTTCCAAAAAGGTTTGACAAGAAAATAGCGTACATTATAAACTCATATCAGTTGAGTACAATGACTGTGGATAATCATATGACTTTGTTAAGAACTGTTGAGTCTGGTGGAAGAGCTGGCCAGAAGAAAAGCATGGCCTCTATCTCTAACTCAAAAAATTCAAAGGTCAGAGAAGATATGAGCTCTGAAAGTTCATCCGATGATCTGGCTCTGTTGAGAAAGCAGTTCAACAAAATATCAAGCAAGCACAGATTGAAACATGAAAGGTATGAACAAACTAAACAGATCATATACCTCAAGAAGCATGGAAAAGGCTCATCTGTGTCATGGTCAGGGGAAGAGTTCAAAAGAGAAAACAGAGAGAAATCAGTCAAACAAGATAATATCATGACTGGAGCATGTGAATCTGATAAGGAGACTGATAAGTCTGATACAGAGTCATATGTTGAAGAACTCACTACAAGTGAACTTGCAGCAGGACTCTCAGAGACATGTTTAGAAAATGAAAAACTACGTAAGAGAGTAATAGAGCAAAAAAATGTTTCTCTACTGCAAGATGAGAAAGAGAAGCTATTATCAATTATTGATGACCTTAAAGAAGAAATTGTTCGGTTAAACTCAAACCTTCACAACATGACTTAATTGATGAGGAGGTTAAGTATTGGGTCCTCTGTGACAGATGAGACTCTTCAGAGTGAAGAAATCACTGAGAAAAACAGAAATCTTGACTCTAGAAGCCCATCTGTGATGGAAAAATATTCAGAAATTAAGGAGGTCCCTCCAAGGCAGAAGCAGAAGATGTCGAGACTTGTGTCCCAATATCTGAAGATGTCTCAGAAAAGGTATGATATCCCTCTGCATAAATCCTTGAAATGCTATCACTGTGGTAATTTTGGTCATTCAAAGTCTTCCTGCTATAAATTGATTGGATATCCAAATCATATGTTGTCTCATCAAGGGAAACATACTAATACCAATTTGAAGGCAAAGAAAGCTCCCTTTCATGGGACATGTGTGAAAACTATGCCTCGTGATATGAGCCACGCTACGTATGGGAAAAGATCCAAGTCTATGAAGGATGAAGGGTCTAGAGGAAATAAAGATGCAGACGTCATGAGTGATAACCTCTCTAAGGGCAAGTTGGTGAGTTCTGTCAGGAAGAAGTCTAAGGGGTCTAAAGTCATACACCACAAGGTCCAAAAAGAAAAGAACTGTGGCATTACCAAAATCCAAGGTGATAATGGACTCTACAAATATGACAGTCAGTGACTCTAACAGAAAAGAAAACACTCTGAAAGAAGTTGAGACAAATATGGCCCTAGCTGATGGGAATGCTGCTGAAGATGCCTTAACATCTGATACCGACATTGGAGACTCAAGTACAAATGTTGAAGTTGAAGAAACTCATATAATTGTCAAAGAACCAGTTCCCAGAATGCAAAAGGATCATCCTCAAAAACATATAAAAGATCCTAGACAAGGAGTTGCCACCAAATCAAAGGAAGTCACTTCAAGTGTCAGTTGTGTGAATAAATTCGTGACTGATGAGTCCTAGATTAATGGTATGGAAGCTGAAATCAGTCAGTACAAGAGGAATGAGATATGGAACTTAATCCTAAGGCATGACGGTGTGTACGTCATAAGTAAACAAGATATTGCTTCCAAAAATAAAGCGAGTCGTGTTGCGTTTAAGAAACCTCATGATGATATATTTGTTCCTGTGACTCACTTGGACTCTACCAGGATTCTACTCGGAGCGTCATACTTCTTAAAGTTCAAATTACCTCACATAGATTTCCAGAGTGGCTGTTTAGGTGAATACCAAATTAAAGAGGTTTATAGTAAGCAACTGAAAGGTTTCAGTGATCCGTCAGTTCTAGAACACACGTTCAAGCTAAGAATAGGAGTGTCTAACCTGAACCAAGATCCGAGGGATTAGTATATAAGGTTGACTGAACTTCAAGTCAGTCATGGATATGGAGAAAGTGGAATTGACAAAATTCTTTGTGTAGAAGAAAGCACTGGAAACCGTGTAACTACTCATATTTGTGTGGAAAGTACGGATGTTAAGGGGATGTCAGATGAAATGATCCAACATCTTGTCAAACAGATGCAGTTAGGGTCTGATATGAGTCTCGTAGAAGAAGTGACTTACCCTTTAGGAGTGCAAGTCAAACAGATGGAAGATTAAATTCTTCTTTGTCGAAGCCAGTGTGCAAAGAATAATGTGAGGAGACTTAGTCTGGAAAGTATCAGTCATGAGAGAACTTCCATCTGCCTTCACCTGAAGGTCTCTAGGGATGAAGAATAAGTAAGCATTCTTCAGAGTGTGTACCAAAGCATGATTAGAAGGCTTCTATACTTCACTGCAAACAAACCAGATATATCCTTAGTAATAGGCGTTGGTGTCAGATATCAAGCAGGACCCAAGATGAATCACCACAATCAAGCTAAAGTGATTATGAAGTCAGTATTTAGTACAAATAAGTATGAAGTACTATTCTCATTATTCAGGTTCTATTCTGGTGAGATACTAAGGTACAGATCAGGCAAAAAGTGCTGTTGATAAAAACAGTACCTCTGAAGGAGTTCTCTTCTTGGGAAACAATATTTCCTTGCTCAGCGAAAAGTAAAATTGTGTATCTTTTCCTATGGATGAAGTTGAGTTCATAGCAGCAGAAAATAGTTGCACTCAACATATGGTGTCTAAGGATAATGCCCCTCTAAATGTCATGACATTATCATGCGACAATTCGAGTGTCTTCAATATTTCTAAAAATCATATTCAACCTAGGATGATCAAGCACATCGATATAGGGCATCTTCTCAGTAGAGGTATTAGGAAGGTTAGGATCGTGACTATGGAGCATGGTAATACTGAAAGTGAGCTCGCTGTTAGCCTTTCAAAAGATCTTAATGATGTTCATTATAGAAATCTCAAGAGAAGACTTGGGGTCTGCATTCATGAAGAATTATAGCAATTACTCCAAGAGTTGCATCTGCTGGTGGAGGTGCTAAATATGCTACTAAACTTGGTACAATTTCTGCTGGTACCATTTGAGAAGAAGGAGCCTCTACTACGCTTGCTGGTGCATGACTGTTGGCCATGTGATTGTATTTAGATTTGCATTGTGATTTTGTTTATTTTGGTTTATGACTTTGTAAGGGTTAAATGCCCAGGCTATTTTTGATTTTGTCTGCACCACACCTCTTAAACAATAGCTGCTTAAGTTTCGATTTTCTACTACCTTTGTCACTTTTTGGCTAAAAAAGGGGAGTAGTTGTGTTAAGGGGGAAATATGTGCTGTTGAGGGGGAGATATGTGCATTTTGTGCTCAAAGCTGTGCGTGCTTATGGGGGTTATTTCTTTCTGTTTGTGCTAGTAGGTTTTGAGGGGGAGCCATTGCTAAGCTAAAGAGATGATGGACAAAGATGTTTCAACATGACTCAACACGTGAAAGCTCTATGTTGTTTTGATGCTATTGTTATCTGACTTTATTATGCTGCTAACCTTGCTAGATTTCTTTTTGCTGCTGTACTTCTGATGCAAGGTTTAATCGGTTGTTTTAGGCAAAATGTGTCAAAGAAGGGATTGTAGTTTCTCTTTGATTGGCATGCATTTTGGTAAAATCAACCTAGCAGAAACATGTTGAATAAAATGTCCTAACATACAGGGTTCAACATGTCGAACTAAGATGTTCCAACAAGGCGGGTAGGACACCGTGTCTGCAGGAGCTGATCTGTCTTATGTATCAGTCATTTTATTAGCTACAAAATATTTTGGAATATTAAGTTAGCTTATGTGCCATCCAATATCGATTCAATCAGAGATATATGATTGTTTTCACGCTTTCTATAATTAGAGACAAAATTTAGGAAAGATTGGATTGAAGACCTATTTTCTTGGAGAATAAGTAGCAGACTTGGTACAACCTCTTTACTGCGTTTTTGAAGCCCAACCCAGTTTATACTAATCCTATAAATAGACTGGCCTAAACCTAGTTTTAATTGGAACTTATATTTATTTTTTTAGGGTTCTATGAATCCTTATTTGGTTGGGTAGTAAGTTCTATAGTTGTCCATTCACAAACCTTTAGGTGTTAAATGTTTGACCTCTGAAGCTGTTAAGCAAGGAGTGTAATTGCCAGTTCTCATAAGCTTTTAAGCATCGAGAATTGTGTGTCTTTGAATAGTGTCTTTTACAATTGTTTAATTGTGTCGTTTGTCGTTGGTTGTGATTGAAGGGATTTGAGGAGGGCCTCATACCTAGGTGAGTCTTAGGTAGAAGTCAAAGGAAGGGAAGTGATTAAGTGAGAAGTTGTAAACTGAATGTTGTTTAGCTTCAAATTGATATTATCGTATATTGATTTCATCCCTGGCTTGGTAACCCCCAGAGTAGGAAGGTTGTTCTGAAATGGGTTAACAATTGTTGGTGTTCTTTTTCTTTCTTTTACTATTTTACAACTGTTATCTTGATTCCATAGTGTTTAGTCCTCAGATATTTGTGTCGTTACATCTCCTTCGACATCACATATTAGATACTAGAATTTCAGACTTGTTCAAACTCATGAGTTTAACTCAGGTGATGATGAAGACTGGGCTACTTTCATTGATTCAGGTGGTTGGTTTGGACAACAAGTCTTAAGATTGATGGTTCTAGGTGGTTGGTTAACAATTGTTGGTGTTCTTTTTCTTTCTTTTACTATTTTACTTAAGCACATTTTTTTGCTCTATTACTCTCTTACGTAGTTTTTCATTTTCTAAACATGTCTCTGAGAGTCCTGCTGCAAGTTCACTTGTAGTGAGTTCTTCAACATATGACTCTGTATCAGACTTATCAGTCTCCTTATCAGATTCACATGCTCCAGTCATGATATTATCTTGTTTGACTGATTTCTCTCTGTTTTCTCTTTTGAACTCTTCCCCTGACCATGACACAGATGAGCCTTTTCCATGCTTCTTGAGGTATATGATCTGTTTAGTTTGTTCATACCTTTCATGTTTCAATCTGTGCTTGCTTGATATTTTGTTGAACTACTTTCTCAACAGAGCCAGATCATCGGATGAACTTTCAGAGCTCATATCTTCTCTGACCTTTGAATTTTTTGAGTTAGAGATAGAGGCCATGCTTTTCTTCTGGCCAGCTCTTCCACCAGACTCAACAGTTCTTAACAAAGTCATATGATTATCCACAGTCATTGTACTCAACTGATATGAGTTTATAATGTACGCTATTTTCTTGTCAAACCTTTTTGGAAGAGATTTGAGTATTTTCTTGATCAGCTTGTCCTCTGACATTTTCTCTCCCAAGTCTTCAAACTCACTCACCAAGTTTTGAACATTCATGTGAAAGTTTTGGAGACTTTCACCTTCCTTCATTCTTAAGATTTCAAACTTGGTGTTGAGAAGTTGACAGTTTATCATCACCTGAGTTAAACTCATGAGTTTGAACAAGTCTGAAATTCTAGTATCTAATATGTGATGTCAAAGGAGATGTAACGACACAAATATCTGAGGACTAAACACTATGGAATCAAGATAACAGTTGTAAAATAGTAAAAGAAAGAAAAAGAACACCAACATACTAATACCAATTTGAAGGCAAAGAAAGCTCCCTTTCATGGGACATGTGTGAAAACTATGCCTCGTGATATGAGCCACGCTACGTATGGGAAAAGATCCAAGTCTATGAAGGATGAAGGGTCTAGAGGAAATAAAGATGCAGACGTCATGAGTGATAACCTCTCTAAGGGCAAGTTGGTGAGTTTTGTCAGGAAGAAGTCTAAGGGGTCTAAAGTCATACACCACAAGGTCCAAAAAGAAAAGAACTGTGGCATTACCAAAATCCAAGGTGATAATGGACTCTACAAATATGACAGTCAGTGACTCTAACAGAAAAGAAAACACTCTGAAAGAAGTTGAGACAAATATGGCCCTAGCTGATGGGAATGCTGCTGAAGATGCCTTAACATCTGATACCGACATTGGAGACTCAAGTACAAATGTTGAAGTTGAAGAAACTCATATAATTGTCAAAGAACCAGTTCCCAGAATGCAAAAGGATCATCCTCAAAAACATATATAAAAGATCCTAGACAAGGAGTTGCCACCAAATCAAAGGAAGTCACTTCAAGTGTCAGTTGTGTGAATAAATTCGTGACTGATGAGTCCTAGATTAATGGTATGGAAGCTGAAATCAGTCAGTACAAGAGGAATGAGATATGGAACTTAATCCTAAGGCATGACGGTGTGTACGTCATAAGTAAACAAGATATTGCTTCCAAAAATAAAGCGAGTCGTGTTGCGTTTAAGAAACCTCATGATAATATATTTGTTCCTGTGACTCACTTGGACTCTACCAGGATTCTACTCGGAGCGTCATACTTCTTAAAGTTCAAATTACCTCACATAGATTTCCAGAGTGGCTGTTTAGGTGAATACCAAATTAAAGAGGTTTATAGTAAGCAACTGAAAGGTTTCAGTGATCCGTCAGTTCTAGAACACACGTTCAAGCTAAGAATAGGAGTGTCTAACCTGAACCAAGATCCGAGGGATTGGTATATAAGGTTGACTGAACTTCAAGTCAGTCATGGATATGGAGAAAGTGGAATTGACAAAATTCTTTGTGTAGAAGAAAGCACTGGAAACCGTGTAACTACTCATATTTGTGTGGAAAGTACGGATGTTAAGGGGATGTCAGATGAAATGATCCAACATCTTGTCAAACAGATGCAGTTGGGGTCTGATATGAGTCTCGTAGAAGAAGTGACTTACCCTTTAGGAGTGCAAGTCAAACAGATGGAAGATTAAATTCTTCTTTGTCGAAGCCAGTGTGCAAAGAATAATGTGAGGAGACTTAGTCTGGAAAGTATCAGTCATGAGAGAACTTCCATCTGCCTTCACCTGAAGGTCTCTAGGGATGAAGAATAAGTAAGCATTCTTCAGAGTGTGTACCAAAGCATGATTAGAAGGCTTCTATACTTCACTGCAAACAAACCAGATATATCCTTAGTAATAGGCGTTGGTGTCAGATATCAAGCAGGACCCAAGATGAATCACCACAATCAAGCTAAAGTGATTATGAAGTCAGTATTTAGTACAAATAAGTATGAAGTACTATTCTCATTATTCAGGTTCTATTCTGGTGAGATACTAAGGTACAGATCAGGCAAAAAGTGCTGTTGATAAAAACAGTACCTCTGAAGGAGTTCTCTTCTTGGGAAACAATATTTCCTTGCTCAGCGAAAAGTAAAATTGTGTATTTCCTATGGATGAAGTTGAGTTCATAGCAGCAGAAAATAGTTGCACTCAACATATGGTGTCTAAGGATAATGCCCCTCTAAATGTCATGACATTATCATGCGACAATTCGAGTGTCTTCAATATTTCTAAAAATCATATTCAACCTAGGATGATCAAGCACATCGATATAGGGCATCTTCTCAGTAGAGGTATTAGGAAGGTTAGGATCGTGACTATGGAGCATGGTAATACTGAAAGTGAGCTCGCTGTTAGCCTTTCAAAAGATCTTAATGATGTTCATTATAGAAATCTCAAGAGAAGACTTGGGGTCTGCATTCATGAAGAATTATAGCAATTACTCCAAGAGTTGCATCTGCTGGTGGAGGTGCTAAATATGCTACTAAACTTGGTACAATTTCTGCTGGTACCATTTGAGAAGAAGGAGCCTCTACTACGCTTGCTGGTGCATGACTGTTGGCCATGTGATTGTATTTAGATTTGCATTGTGATTTTGTTTATTTTGGTTTATGACTTTGTAAGGGTTAAATGCCCAGGCTATTTTTGATTTTGTCTGCACCACACCTCTTAAACAATAGGTGCTTAAGTTTCGATTTTCTACTACCTTTGTCACTTTTTGGCTAAAAAAGGGGAGTAGTAGTGTTAAGGGGGAAATATGTGCTGTTGAGGGGGAGATATGTGCATTTTGTGCTCAAAGCTGTGCGTGCTTATGGGGGTTATTTCTTTCTGTTTGTGCTAGTAGGTTTTGAGGGGGAGCCATTGCTAAGCTAAAGAGATGATGGACAAAGATGTTTCAACATGACTCAACACGTGAAAGCTCTATGCTGTTTTGATGCTATTGTTATCTGACTTTATTATGCTGCTAACCTTGCTAGATTTCTTTTTGCTGCTGTACTTCTGATGCAAGGTTTAATCGGTTGTTTTAGACAAAATGTGTCAAAGAAGGGATTGTAGTTTCTCTTTGATTGGCATGCATTTTGGTAAAATCAACCTAGCAGAAACATGTTGAATAAAATGTCCTAACATACAGGGTTCAACATGTCGAACTAAGATGTTCCAACAAGGCGGGTAGGACACCGTGTCTGCAGGAGCTGATCTGTCTTATGTATCAGTCATTTTATTAGCTACAAAATATTTTGGAATATTAAGTTAGCTTATGTGCCATCCAATATCGATTCAATCAGAGATATATGTTGGTTTTCACGCTTTCTATAATTAGAGACAAAATTTAGGAAAGATTGGATTGAAGACCTATTTTCTTGGAGAATAAGTAGCAGACTTGGTACAACCTCTTTACTGCGTTTTTGAAGCCCAACCCAGTCTATACTAATCCTATAAATAGACTGGCCTAAACCTAGTTTTAATTGGAACTTATATTTATTTTTTTAGGGTTCTATGAATCCTTATTTGGTTGGGTAGTAAGTTCTATAGTTGTCCATTCACAAACCTTTAGGTGTTAAATGTTTGACCTCTGAAGCTGTTAAGCAAGGAGTGTAATTGCCAGTTCTCATAAGCTTTTAAGCATCGAGAATTGTGTGTCTTTGAATAGTGTCTTTTACAATTGTTTAATTGTGTCGTTTGTCGTTGGTTGTGATTGAAGGGATTTGAGGAGGGCCTCATACCTAGGTGAGTCTTAGGTAGAAGTCAAAGGAAGGGAAGTGATTAAGTGAGAAGTTGTAAACTGAATGTTGTTTAGCTGCAAATTGATATTATCGTATATTGATTTCATCCCTGGCTTGGTAACCCCCAGAGTAGGAAGGTTGTTCTGAAATGGGTTAACAATTGTTGGTGTTCTTTTTCTTTCTTTTACTATTTTACAACTGTTATCTTGATTCCATAGTGTTTAGTCCTCAGATATTTGTGTCGTTACATCTCCTTCGACATCACATATTAGATACTAGAATTTCAGACTTGTTCAAACTCATGAGTTTAACTCAGGTGATGATGAAGACTGGGCTACTTTCATTGATTCAGGTGGTTGGTTTGGACAACAAGTCTTAAGATTGATGGTTCTAGGTGTTTCTATTTTAGTATATTCCTTTTGGACATGAAATGATCCATGTTTGTTTCCTTGATCTAAATCTATATTGGCTTTGTTGCCTATAAATATGTTTGATGTTCAGGAATTCTATTCACCATTTGTCCCCATGGTTGATGATATTTTTTACTCATGAGTGAGATGTTCACTGACTGTGTTGACTATGCTAATAGCTTTGCCAAATTGTGGCAAAAAGGAGGAGTAATAGTGTGTAATGAAGTGGTGTGACTATTGGCTATTGACTTTGTGGTGTATAAGTTCTACTAATATATGTTGGTATGGTTATTCTATTGTGCTTAGTACTACCTAGCATGTGTGATTGGTACTAAATATTTTGACTTTATTTAGTTGTGTGCACACATGATGGAGCATCTGCCCCTCAACTTTATGTGACTTATCTCTGTGTGTTAGTAGTGTCTTCTGAATTTTGAGTGTGACTACTAACTATGCGTGCATGCATGACTGACTGATTGTGTGACTGCATGACTTGAGTGATTAGGGGCATCATTGTTTGACTGACTAGATAATGTGTAGCAACCAATTGATTTCTGAATTGTGATACTGACTTTTATTGTTGATGTGTGTTACTTTGATTTATGTTGTTGTGCTTATGATGCTTATCTTATGATACTTTTTGAATATTTACCCATTCACATCTTGTAAGTTTTACAAGAGTTGGTTTTTCCAAAATTTGCCAAAGAGGGAGATTGTTGTTCTATGTGATTGGTTGTATTATGCAAAACAACATGAAGTATACAATATGTTTTGGTGAAAAGGGAACACGTGTGGGATACGATGTTCCAGCATGTGAGCAACATCTGGTCTTTGTCAGTAGGCCATTATGGTTGTTGTTCAGAGTGTATTTTCTGATTGTAATTCAATCAGATTTATTACTATCTTTTAGCAATGCATGAATTAGATTTGTTTAGCAAATTAAAAATATATAATCTAATTATTTGAATTAAAAATAAATCATATCTTTTGTTGGAAGCTTTTGTTAAATAAATCAAAAAGAGATTCCAACTAAATCTTCTACAAATCTGGACGAGATTACAACATGAAGTATACAATATGTTTTGGTGAAAAGGGAACACATGTGGTGTGAATACAAGATCACACTCACAAAGATGTTTTTGATTCATGGCAAACTCAACAAGCATACAAGCAACAAGGTACAAGCAGAAGAACTCAAAGAAAAGCAAGCTTTGGTCACTCATAACAGAGCAGGTCGACCTACTATGCATACAAGTCGACTCAACACAAGCAAAATAAGAGGAACTCAGAAAATCAGCAGTCAGGTCGACCTACTCCCAACACAGGTCGACCTAAAATGAAGAAATTTACATATCATTCTGCTAGGTCGACCTACACAACAACTAGGTCGACCTAATCTGAGAAAATTTCCCCAAAACGCATCTGAAGTGGATTCTGGTCGACCTACTTCTTTGACAGGTCGACCTAACTGGGAACAAATGACATCCAAAGGATATGCAGCTCTGTTAGGTCGACCCAGCCCTAAATTAGGTCGACCTATCTGATCAAAACTGACTTCCAAAGGATATGCAGCTCTGTTAGGTCGACCCAGCCCTAAATTAGGTCGACCTATCTGATCAAAACTGCCAAAATTTCTGGTTTTCTCTGCATCAACTGAAAAGCTCTCATATATATTGTCCAAGGTTCAATTATTGAAATTAACACCAAAGACTGAAAGATACACAAAGGTTTCTCATCTTCGTTCTTCGTCATCTCCAACACAATTACACATAATCATTCTTGCGTTGAGGGTTAGTGATCGAGTTTGATAACGTCCATGGAACGGAATTGAAGATTCCTAGTGGGTGAAGATTTGTGGGGTTTTTGGTGAATAAAATCCGAGGGTTTTGTCCTCCAAGATAGGTGTTTCTTGGGGGTTTTTATCAAGAGGTTTCATCGAGGATCCATCTGAGTGTGAAGATTGAAGAACAAGGGTTCAAGGCAATTCAAGACACTGTAGAAAAGGGATCGAGTGAAGCTCTTGGATCACCTTGATCTGGTTCAAGATTAAGGGGGAAGAAGAATCAAAGGATCGACAAATTCGGTTTATTGTTTATCGCTTTGCTTTCTTCTTTGTATAAACTGCTTTCAACATTAATGAAAGATTTCCCAATTTCAGTTTGGAATTGGGGGCAGACGTAGTCGTAGCGAGGACGATCGACGAACTGCCTAAACAAATATAGTGTTCTTGTCGCTTTTACCTTTTCATTTACGTTCTGTTCATATTTGGTTATAATAGCAAATTGATCAACGATTCGAGTGTTAAGATTGTGAATTAAGAACTTATATAAACATCACAATCCATCACACATTGAATCACCATCAATTTGATCATCATTACCAAGTGTTTGTGTTTTTGCTTCTTTCACTATTACTGCATTGCAAACGTCGTTCATCATATAAGAAGTTAATTGATTTTCAATAGAGCGACGTATTGATTCTATAGAGTATTCTCTTATCGTTTATCTCTAGCTGGTTAGTGGTTTTAACACATATACAATCGTTTCAATAGTGGTTCGGAATAGACGCGAGTCGATTCAGAATCACTTCCGCTTAAAGTTCAATTAATTCCGCAAAACTGTGTAAGATCTATTCACCCCCCCTCTAGATCCTAAGGCCAGCGTCTAACAAGTGGCATCAAGAGCTCTGGTTTATTCCGTGCTACGTGAAACACTTATTGGAAAGATGGCTTCCGGACCTAAAGGGGCTCACAATAGAGCTCCAGTTTTCAACGGTGAAAACTATGGCTATTGGAAGGATTGTATGTGTGTCCACATCAATGCAATTGATAGAAACATCTGGACAGCTATTGTCAATGGTCCCTTTCAAATCACCATGACAAATGCAGCTGGTGCAGTTGTTCCAAAACCAGAAAATACTTGGGATACCGAAGATGAAAAGAGATATGGATACGATTGGAAAGCGAGAAACATTCTAATCCCAGCTCTAGGAGTTGATGAATACTATCGCGTTTCCCATTGTAGATCCGCTAAAGCTATGTGGGACACATTGCAAGTTGCCCACGAGGGAACGGATGATGTCAAACTAGCTAGAATCAATACGCTAACTCAAGAATTCGAACTCTTCCACATGGAAGATGATGAATCCATCGAAAACATGCAGAAGAGATTCATTCACTTGAAAAATCGTTTAAATTCTCTTGATAGACCTGTTTCCAATGCAGTTGCTACTAACAAAATCTTAAGATGTTTGAGCAGGGAATGGCAACCCAAGGTTACAGCAATAAAGGAAGCAAATGATCTAAACACCTTAGACATCACCACTCTCTTTGGTAAACTAGAAGAACATGAACAACATCTTAAATGCCTTGACATGCATGAGAAAAGGGCAAAGAAAGAGAAGAACATGGAGAAAGAGGTAGAGAAGAAGTCAATAGCTCTAAAAGCTTCAAGCTCCAAGACCTCAAGACAAGAGCTAGAGGATAGTGATACAAGTGATGATGAAGACTCCGATGATGAGGAAATGGAACTGTTTGTGCGAAGATACCACAAATACCTAAAGAAAAATGGAGCAAAACATTCTGACAAAGGGTTGATCAACTATAGAAAGCAATCAAACAAGTTCAAACAAGATGACAATAACAAAGGAAAAATCAAAGGTCCTTGCTTCAATTGTGGCAAAGTCGGTCACTACAAACCGGATTGTCCATACCTTGAGAAGGAGAAAGAGAAGAACCAAAGCAAAGGTCACAACAAATCTAAAAGAGCCTACATAGCATGGGAAAGTGATTCATCTAGTGAAGACTCATCAAGCGATGAAGAAGAATTGACAAACTTATGTCTTACGGCTCATCAACACAAGAAAAAGAAACGTGTAAGTCATCTTAAACCTGAACTTGTAGATAAGGTATCTCATGCTCAATTAAAATTAGCCTTTGAAGAACTACATAGAGATGCAATTGAAGCTTTTAAACTTTTGGCCTCAAATAAGAAATTTTTTTCATATCTTGAATCAAAAGTTGAGAAGACCGAAAAGGACATGGAAGCTTTGAAACAATCTATGCTAGATATTCAAAAGGATAAAATTGAGGAAGATCCTACATCATGGTTTGGTTGTGAGACATGTCATATTTGGCAAAAAGAAGTGAGAGACCTAAAGGCCAAATTAGATAAGGCTCTACAACCAAAAATGACGTTTGCGGTTGATCCAAATAAGTTCAAAAGATCGTATACTCCTTTATATAGTAAATACACTTTTGTACCAAAAGTATCAACTAGCAAAACAGCATATTCTCATCATATTACCTGTCACTATTGTTGCAAAAAGGGACATACCATTGAAAAATGCAAATTTAGGAGGATTTTAGTTCCTAAAGGAGTATTTCAATGGTTGCCTAAATGCAACAGTTTATGTACTCACCACCCAGGACCCAATGAAGATTGGGGACCTTCCACTATAAATTAATTTTGCAGGAAAAGTGTCTTGACATTGCCGAAAGGTTGTGGTTCCTTGATAGCGGATGTTCAAGACACATGACGGGAGACATATCACTCTTTGTTAAAGTTCCACGCAAAGAAAAAGGGGTATGTCACCTATGGAGACAACAATCGGGGAGCTATACTTGGTAAAAGAAGTGTAGGTAACCCGTCTACCATAACTATAACTGATGTGTTACTAAGTAGAAGGTCTTAAACATAATCTCCTAAGTATTAGTCAATTGTGCGACAAAGACTTCAAAGTAACTTTTACAAATTTTGGCTGCACAATAGAACATATTAAGAAAAGAGAGATCATGTTTAATGGCACATGGGTAAACCACATTTATATGCTAAAACTTGGAAGAAGGCATTTTTTTTACTCTCAATCTAGTAAGGCATATAGGCATATAGGTTCTATCAATTCAGTTACTACTTATTGTTGAAGAGTTAGTTCATGTGTTCTTTTTGATGAATCTTATGCAAAATGTGTCGAGAAAGGTATATCTTTTGATAGTGCAGGCCCATCCACTGAAGAAATTGTCAAAGATAAGGAAGACGAAAGTGAAAGTGTTGCAAAGGAAGATGCTAAGAAAGAGAAAGATGAGTCTCATGATAGTGTTGAAAAAGAAAGTATCTCAAACAATGAAGAACTTCCTAAGGCCTGGACAAATGTAAAAGATCATCCAATCGACAACATAATAGGGGACATCTCAAAGGGTGTGACAACACGCTCCAAGATAAGTAACTTTTGTCATCATTTTGCTTTTGTTTCACAAGTTGAACCGAAAAACGTGAAGGACGCATTACTTGATGAGCATTGGCTAATGGCCATGCAAGAAGAGTTAAACCAATTTAAACGGAATGATGTTTGGGACTTTGTCTCTCATCCGGGAGATCATCAAGTAATCGGTACTAGATGGGTTTTTTCGTAACAAACTTAATGAAAACGGAGTTATCACTAGAAACAAAGCTAGATTAGTTGCTCAAGGTTACAATCAATAGGAAGAGTGAATTTGAGATGAGTCTCATGGGTGAGCTAAATTTCTTCCTTGGCCTACAAATCAAGCAACTCAGTCATGGAACGTTTGTAAATCAAACTAAATACTGCACGGAGCTGCTCAAAAGATTTGGAATGAGTGAAGCGAAGGAAATTGACACACCTATGGCAACAAATACTAATCTAGACAAAGATGAGAAAGGTAAAGAGGTTGACGTAAAATTGTACCGAGGTATGATAGGTTCACTATTGTATCTTACTGCCTCAAGACCAGACATTATGTTTAGTGTGTGTATGTGTTCAAGATAGCAATCTTGTCCAAAAGAATCTCACTTAAAAGCTGTCAAAAGAATTCTGCGATACTTACGTGGAACTACTACATATGGCCTATGGTATCCAAAGGGAAATGAGTGCCATTTGGTAGGATTCTCCGATTCAGATTTTGCTGGCTGCAAATCCGATAGAAAAAGCACCAGTGGAACATGTCATCTATTCTCAAATTCATTGATAAGTTGGCATAGCAAGAAACAAGTATCGGTTGCATTATCTACTGCTGAGGCAGAATATGTAGCTGCTGGAAGCTGCTGTGCACAAATATTATGGCTCAAGCAACAACTTCTTGACTTTGGTATTAGGCTTGATCGTATACCTATCATGTGCGACAACACAAGTGCCATAAACTTGAGTAAAAATCCTGTCTTACACTCACGCACCAAGCATATTGAAATAAGACATCACTTCCTACGAGATCATGTAGAGAAAGGAGACGTTACATTTGAACATGTAGAAAGCAAGAAGCAACTAGCCGACATCTTCACCAAACCTCTAGCAACGGAGCAATACTTCAACATTCGTAGGGAATTGGGGATACTCGATATCTCCAATTTGGGCTAATTACGTTTGTTCTCTCTTAATATTATTCCTTTACTTTATATATAATTTTTTTTCTGCTAACATTTCTCTTAGCGTAAAGGTAGTTCATTATCAAGCCAGGCGTCATTCCACATTGACTAAAGGCTGCCACTAAAGTTAACACCTACATATTGAGAAAGCGGTAACGTAATTGTTGTTCACTTCCAAAAATATTATTGATACTATAATATGCTATCAATTAACATGCTTATAGTGACTTCATACATATATCTCTCTTGCTCATATATGTGTCTCATCTTTAATACACCTTTAAACATATTTGGCTCTCATGCTATCACTATCTACCTTTTATCTACTATACTATGAATGCTAGCGTGTTATCTATGTTTCTCTCGTTACTCTCCTCTGCTGTTTTTCTTGTATCTCTTTTGATGTTGTCAAAGGGGGAGAAAGATGCTGAGTGTACGGGGGAGCTCAGCTGAGTAAATAGATGCTGAGTGTACGGGGGAGCTTTTACCACTTTACCACTTATTGCCAAAGCTTCTACTACCGGTTTGCCATCATCAAAAAGGGGGAGTATGTGAATACAAGATCACACTCACAAAGATGTTTTTGATTCATGGCAAACTCAACAAGCATACAAGCAACAAGGTACAAGCAGAAGAACTCAAAGAAAAGCAAGCTTTGGTCACTCGTAACAGAGCAGGTCGACCTACTATGCATACAAGTCGACTCAACACAAGCAAAATAAGAGGAACTCAGAAAATCAGCAGTCAGGTCGACCTACTCCCAACACAGGTCGACCTAAAATGAAGAAATTTACATATCATTCTGCTAGGTCGACCTACACAACAACTAGGTCGACCTAATCTGAGAAAATTTCCCCAAAACGCATCTGAAGTGGATTCTGGTCGACCTACTTCTTTGACAGGTCGACCTAACTGGGAACAAATGACATCCAAAGGATATTCAGCTCTGTTAGGTCGACCCAGCCCTAAATTAGGTCGACCTATCTGATCAAAACTGACTTCCAAAGGATATGCAGCTCTGTTAGGTCGACCCAGCCCTAAATTAGGTCGACCTATCTGATCAAAACTGCCAAAATTTCTGGTTTTCTCTGCATCAACTGAAAAGCTCTCATATATATTGTCAAAGGTTCAATTATTGAAATTAACACCAAAGACTGAAAGATACACAAAGGCTTCTCATCTTCGTTCTTCGTCATCTCCAACACAATTACACATAATCATTCTTGCGTTGAGGGTTAGTGATCGAGTTCGATAACGTCCATGGAACGGAATTGAAGATTCCTAGTGGGTGAAGATTTGTGGGGTTTTTGGTGAATAAAATCCGAGGGTTTTGTCCTCCAAGATAGGTGTTTCTTGGGGGTTTTTATCAAGAGGTTTCATCGAGGATCCATCTGAGTGTGAAGATTGAAGAACAAGGGTTCAAGGCAATTCAAGACACTGCAGAAAAGGGATCAAGTGAAGCTCTTGGATCACCTTGATCTGGTTCAAGATTAAGGGGGAAGAAGAATCAAAGGATCGACAAATTCGGTTTATTGTTTATCGCTTTGCTTTCTTCTTTGTATAAACTGCTTTCAACATTAATGAAAGATTTCCCAATTTCAGTTTGGAATTGGGGGCAGACGTAGTCGTAGCGAGGACGATCGACGAACTGCCTAAACAAATATCGTGTTCTTGTCGCTTTTACCTTTTCATTTACGTTCTGTTCATATTTGGTTATAATAGCAAATTGATCAACGATTCGAGTGTTAAGATTGTGAATTAAGAACTTATATAAACATCACAATCCATCACACATTGAATCACCATCAATTTGATCATCATCACCAAGTGTTTGTGTTTTTGCTTCTTTCACTATTACTGCATTGCAAACGTCGTTCATCATATAAGAAGTTAATTGATTTTCAATAGAGTGACGTATTGATTCTATAGAGTATTCTCTTATCGTTTATCTCAAGCTGGTTAGTGGTTTTAACACATATACAATCGTTTCAATAGTGGTTCGGAATAGACGCGAGTCGATTCAGAATCACTTCCGCTTAAAGTTCAATTAATTCCGCAAAACTGTGTAAGATCTATTCACCCCCCCTCTAGATCCTAAGGCCAGCGTCTAACATGTGGCATACGATGTTCCAGCATGTGAGCAACATCTGGTCTTTGTCAGCAGGCCATGATGGTTGTTGTTTAGAGTGTATTTTCTGATTGTAATTCAATCAGATTTATTACTATCTTTTAGCAATGCATGAATTAGATTTGTTTAGCAAATTAAAAATATATAATCTAATTATTTGAATTAAAAACAAATCATATCTTTTGTTGGAGGCTTTTGTTAAATAAATCAAAAAGAGAATCCAACTAAATCTTCTACAAATCTGGACGAGATCACAACTCATATCCAAAGGAGAAAAGCCCATAATTGCATTGAATCAAACCTCTCTTGAGAGTTTGTGTGCTAGGATTGAAGATCTTTGTTCTAGGGTTTTATTTGAGTCATTTGTTTGTGTTACTTGTACACCACACTAGCGTCCAGATTCATATTATAAGGCATAATTGTTGATTTATTTAGTTGAGTTGTAATTCAACAATTATCATTTTGATTATTGTTGTTGATCACTAAGGTTAGTGATTAATAGAAAGTGAGAGGGTTCTCATAGTTAGGAGAGTCCTAAATAGAAATACACTAGGAGTAGAATTAAGAAGAGGGGCATTGAACATGAGGTTGTCCATCTAAGACACTCTGTACTAATTCTATTGGGAGTGGATTTCCTTTCTTGGGTTGGAAGCCCCCTAGACGTAGGTGACGTTGCATCGAACTAGGTTCCAATTCTCTTGTATTCTTTATGGTTTTAACTTTGAATCATTGTTGTTGTTTTATTTTGTTAAAATTGGTTTAACAAGTTGGACAAGTTATCCCAAATATCTGGTCTAACATTTGTCTCCCGATGAACAAAAATTCACAAACTATGATATAAAGCCATCAGGTCATCGTGAAGAATATTAGAATAATTAATATTACCCGCAAAATCGTGAACCTTAGCATCATCAACATTTTAAGTCAATTTACCAAAACCTGAGACGTTGGGATTACCGAGGCTACTGCCATCAACATTCAAAATCATATTACTACCTTTGTATGCATTTCATGTGATCATTCTCATTGGATGAGACAAATTATGCTTGAGAAAACATTTAGCAAACAAATTAGCATTATTCTCCATGATCAATTTCAAAGTATAGGAAATTACTATTTTATTAGCAAGACGTAATTTGTTCCTAGTGCGCCACAACCACCAGCAAGCAACCAAAAAGATAGAGCCATCATTGATGTCATGTCTAATCAAATCATATAAATTATCCCCTTAGAATAATAGTAGGTCCAAGAATCCAATATATTTATAAAAGTGAGTGGCAAATTCACAGTCTCTCAAACAGTGTATAGTCGTCTCAGCGCCTTGATTGCATCTAGGATAGAGATCTGTTTGGAGCATACCACAATGACACAATATTGATCTCGTAGGAAGAGACTTATGTAAAGCCGTCCAAAAGAAGTATTTCACCTTCTCATAGGAAGGAATATGACACACCCAATTCCAAGACTTTTTGTTTGTTGTATTCTAAAAAAATTCAAGTATATTAACACAGTTATAACCATCTCGAGCAGGTTAATCGATCAGACACTAGAGAATTCAAACAAATGAGGAGTGCTTTCAGGCGGTCACAAACACCCGAAGTAATATTAGTATATAATGACTTGAAGTTCTAATTCCCATCCCAGTAAATACTATTCACTCACATTTACAGTCGTGGATATCCACATAAAGAACCTGTTTCACTAATTTCCCCATCCTAGACCAATTGGAAAATCAAAAGAGGAGTTCTCATCCCTAACCTAAATTCAAAGTCATCTTCAAGAGTAGAGAAAGCTTTCATAATTGCATTCCAAGTAACTAATCCAAATTTCTTTTTCATATTAAGGAATGTTTCTTCACTAATGTACTTATGCTTCAAATTTTGGACCCATAGGGAATCACAATCCCATGGGCTAAATAAGCTTATCCCTAGACCACCCATCTTTTTGGATTTACACATTGAATGAATTACTTTTTGGAGGATAATGGCATTGTTAGTTGTCCCTTTACTAGGAAAAAACTACTTTGGAAGAGCCTAACTATCTAATTTAGATAAGGACGCAATCTGTTAATCATAATCTCTGAAATGGAAAGCTTCAAATATCGGCAAATTGACTTTGAAGGAAGCTTACCAGTTCAAACATCACAACTAACCAGATCTCGTGTGGGCTACTTCAATTTGGAACTCTTTTATTCCTCATTATCATTCCTTGTTGGATTAGAGATTGTTAAATTATAAATTGCCTACTGATGATGAACTTCAATGCAAAGGAATTCTCATGGTCTCTAGGTGCTCAATTTGTAAAAAGTTCAAAGAATGAACTGATCATTTATTCTTTAGGCGTCCTTTTGCATCTAGGCTTTGGCACTAGCTTTGTAACCTTTTGAACATTAATGTGCATATTGATCCTACTGCCATTTGAAGTCTATATAACAAAGCCAACTTTCCCTGGGGTGTTTTTCATATCCAAGCAACATGTACTTTTATGATAAATGCAATGTGGAGTGCTAGGAATGTCGATAGATTCAATGATCAAAGTGCCTCCTTCTCTTTGGTTTGTAATCTTATTTTTGCCCTGGTGAAATTGTTCTCCACCAAATCAACTTATTCTTATAAGCACAACTTGTATAATTTTGCAATTCTCAACTCTTTCAATGTTCACATTCGTCCAACCAAAGCCCTAGTTATCAAAGAAACCCCGTAGAATCCCCCACCGCCCAACTGGGTTAAATGTAATATGGATGAAGCCTACTCTTCCAACCCCAACTCTGCAGGTTACAGGGGGATTTTATGCATAATTCAGGGTTTTTCATTTTGATTTTTGCATAGCCTCTTCCTTGAGAAAACTCCCAGCTACTGAAATTTTGTGGTGTTCTTCGAAGCATTGAAATTGTGAAAGACAAAGGTTGGAATCATCTTTGGGTGGAATCTGATTCCATCACTAGAGATGTGAAATCTTTCTCTTTGCTTAGTTATTATTTGGTTCTTTGGCAATTCAGTAGCAGGTGGTATAATTGCATCAAAATTATTTTGAACATGTCTTTTGTCATCCCTCACATACACAGAGAAGGAAATAGTTGTGTGGACTTTTACTTCCTTAGGCCGCACAACTATGACCTTCATTCTTTTTAACTCTTTACCTATTTACATTATGAGTGATAATGTAAAAAATAAGTTAGATTTACCTTTTTATAGATTTAGATATTTTTAAGTAGGTTTTGGCCTAATCTTCCCTTCTTTTTATATATCAATCTTTCTTTTTTTAATATATTACCTCTTATTTAAAAAATATATATTATCATCTTTTCTTATACTCCTTATACAACTTATACAGTTACTAACTTTTTTTTATACTTGATTTTTAAATTTTTTTTTTTATTACCACTTTCTTCTTCTAAGTATCTAAAATGTCATGGGGTTTGATTTCATGGCTACTAAAAAAAATGGTTAAAAGTCGAAATGAAGAAAAAAAAAAGAAGAAGTTAAATAGTTAAATAATAAAATGTGTAAATTTAGTTTTTTTATTTTTTTTTAAAAATATTTTGTAGGATTGAATGTAACAATGTAAAGGTACATGTAATTTTTTCCAAATATGTAACGGTTTTTCTAACTTAATTTTTCATTTTTAAATCCTAAAAAATTGTATTTTTGCTTCTGGTTTAATTCTCACAAATATTTTTTATTTTAGTTTTATTATTGATCTTTTATTTTAATATCAGCAAAATTAATTTATAATCAAATTTATCTTAAAATATATTAAACATTTGATTTTAATAATTTTTTCACTAATATTAAAAACATTAAAATCAAATATCTTATACATTACAACTATCAATTCTAATATAAATTAATTTAAAAAAAAATAAAGACTAAAAAAAATAAAAAAATAATTTTGAATATCAAATTAAAAAAATTATACTGATTAAAACAAAAAAATAAAACGACTTCCAATTTTTTTTTATAAAAAGTAAATTATTATATTGATCAAATATATTAGTTATATAATAAATATAAAAAGAAAATATCGTTTGTAAAAAAAGTAATCTATTGAATTATTTTTTTGGCCTTGGGCCTTCCATATAAAGAAAAATAGAATTTAGTATATACAACTTTTTTACTATAGATAAAAATAAAAGCTTTAATAATATTTTTGACTTGAAATATAAAAATATACAGTAATCTCTAGAAATATAATTTTATTGTTATAATATAAAATAAAATTATATAGATAAACTATATTAGTTATTTAATAAATAAAATACAAAATATCTATTATAAAAAATAGTGTATCAAATTATTACTCTTTCATATAAATAAAAATAGAATTTGATATACATAATTTTTTTACTATATTTATAAAAAAAGCTTTAATAATATTTTTGACTTGAAATATAAAAATATACAGTAACCTCTGCAAATAAAATGTTATTGTTATAAAATAAAAAAAATTGCTATATAGATAAACTATATTAGTTATTTAATTAAAAAAATAGAAAATATCTATTATAAAAAATAGTATATCAAATTATTACTCTTTTAGCCATGGGCCGCTCCATATAAAAAAAAAGAATTTAATATACATAATTGTTTTTACTATATTTATAAAAAAAATATTTAATAATATTTTTGACTTTAAAAAAGTTTGAATAATATTTTTAACTTTACAGATATTCTACTATAAGTTAATCTCTGCAAATTTAATGCTATTGTTCTAGAACTATCTTTACATTAATAATGACATAATGAGGAAATGACAATCTAACTTAAAAAAGTAGATTACTTATTTCACATAAAGTTGAATAAAAAAAATTAAATAAACTTAATTATAATTCTTAATAAGTGTTATTTTTTCTTCTTCTTATATTTCTTCTACTTTTCAAGAGAATTGGATCATTTCTTCTCTCATTGTATCGAAATCATCACCATTACGATCGTTCCTCCTTCAACTTCTTCTCGCACCCCCGCTTTTCTTCTTTCCCTTTTGCCAAAGTTTCGTAACTTTGTCTTCAATTCTGCTTCTGTTCATTCTTCGATAAAACTTTTTCAATAAGCACTTCTGGGTCATTCTTTTTTTGCTTCTTGAAATGGCTCATTGCAGAAAACAACGAGGGAATAGTTATCACCAAGAGGGTCATTGGCGATCCTCATCTTGTAACGGAAAACCGCCGTTGGATAACCGTTTTTCGATACCAACGGTTCCTTTGTGGGAAAAGAAGTTCTGTGCTTCGGTTGGTTCAGTTCCGTGGGGAAAGCTAGTGGAAAACAAGAGGTATATATATCTGCATGACAATGTGATGAACTGGGATGATTCTGCTGTCAAAGAGGCGTTTGAGAATGCAAAGTACAGGTTTTGGGCTGAGATCAATGGATTTCCTTGTGATATACCGTTGCCGGATCCTAATGTTTATATCGACGATGTGGATTCGAATGCAAGCGTTGATAGTGAACTTTATTTGGATTTGGAAAGAGAATCAGAGGTCACGAATGTGGAAGAAAATGGCGAGGAGGTTGTGATTTTCGGGGATTCTTTTATATTGAATCAGTCCTTTTCTGGGCCTGGATGGGGGGATGAAGACGAAGAAACAAAGCCTTTTGAAACAAAGTATGATTCCCCGGGATGGGAATTGAAGCAGCATCAAGATAATGAAACAAACTCGTGGGAGCAATGTGCTGCTTTGGTTGATAGTCGAAATGTTTCGGAGGAATGGAATTGGAGAGAGGGATATGGTGGTGACTTGTGTCACAAGTATCAACAAGGAAGAAATGGTGGCAATGGATATAACTATAACAAAAATAGAGAAAACAATATGTCATGGTCTAAGAACCCGGGATATCATTGTGGTAATAATGAGTATCAGATGAATCGAGGAAGAAGAAGAAATCGAGGAAGGGGAGGAGGAAGGAGGGGAAATTTTGCTTATGTGGAGAAGGAACCTACTCCTAGACCTAGTGCATGGTAAATGAATATCAAATGCCTTGGACTGCAAGCAAGGACTCCTATGAAGCTGCTAATGGGTCAGTTTTGTGAAAGTAGCTGAGGATATATGTTTTGTTATCTAGGTAATATGTTGTAGTACTATATCATAAGAATTATGGCAGTTTCAATCTTGTTACTGGTATTTGTAGTAATGTGAGGTTTATGTATATATAAATGAAATATTTTTTTGGCACCGGTGATCCAGTGCATTAGTATTAACATTAGAACTTATCGATCCGTGTCACACACCATTTATGCCAATTGAGGTGGCCAATTTAGGCTTCTTACTCTTGTATGTTTGGTTTTCTTATGGCTTTCATTCCGCATGAAAGGAACCATGTAGTTTTCCATTAATTCAACTAGATTTAGTTGTTCAAAGATTATTTTTAATGCTAAAAGAAAGACTATGGAAAAGCTTCATTTGAGGCAAGACAAGCTTATGTAAGTAGACAGACACATTGTGTATCAGTTACTAAACCCTGCATTTTCTGCTCTAATATCTATCAAAGCTACACGATGTGTAAGGCACCGTTTTTTTGAGTTACGATATTACAGGTATAAAGTTTTTATCACCATTTAGTGATGACTAAAATCCGGCGGAGAATGTGTTGGATACACAAGGTGGATTCTCCCCTCCCAACTGAATTTTCTCCATACACAAGAGTCACGAACCAAGCTCATAACTGCTTGAGTAATCCATTCTAGTGCTAATAAAACCCTCTGAAAACTTATTATCACATTGGTATCAGTTGAGGAA